>NW_015386614.1:238211-240240 GCF_001527695.2 Protobothrops mucrosquamatus | reverse complement strand
GTTAAATTTTTTGCTAACATTTTAGTCTTTTCTCTGTTAATTTTTAATCCTGCCACTATTCCAAATTTTTCTATTTCACCCATAAGAATATTTCCTCTCTCTATCGGTTCCTCAAGGAAGAAAACCAGGTCATCAGCGAATGCCTGTAACTTATATTCCTCTGCTTTGACCTGTACCCCTTTTATTTCTTTATTTGCTCTAATTTGAACTAAAAGTACTTCAAGAGTCAAAATAAAGAGTAGAGGTGAAATTGGGCATCCCTGTCTTACCCCTTTGTTTATTTCAAAACTTTTTGTGTTCTCCCCATTGAATATCACACTAGCTCTCTGTGTTCTATATATTGCCTTTATTATGTTACTAAATTTCTCACCGAATTTCATATCCTCAATCTGTTGGAACAGAAATTGCCAATTGAGGCTATCAAATGCTTTCTGCGTGTCTAAAAAGATCAAAGCTGCCTGTTTTCCTAAATGTATTTCATAATACTCTAAAACATTTAAGACCGTTCTAATATTGTTTCTGATTTGTCTTTGGGGTAAAAAACCATTTTAGTCTGGATGTATTATATTTTGTAAAATTAACTTTAATCTTTCAGCCATTATGTTAGTAAAAATTTTATAATCCGTATTTAACAGCGAGATTGGCCTATAATTTTTAATCTGTTTGGGGTCTGTGCCTTCTTTTGGGATAAGAGATATGATGGCATCTATCCAGGAGTTTGGTAGTTTGGATTTCTCCAGCACATCATTATACACGTCTAGTAATATCTTTTCAAAATCTTCGTGGAAGGTTTTATATAGTTCCCCCGGAAGACCATCCTGTCCTGGGGTCTTATTATTTTTTTGTATTTGCAACGCCCTTTTTAATTCCATAGCTGTTATTTTCCCATTCAGTATGTCTCTTTGTCCTTCTTTTAATTCTGGCAAACCATTAACTTTCAAATATTGTTTAATCTTTTCCCCATCTATTTCATTGCTTCATTAACCTCTTCACGCTGGCTCTTGTATTGGGGCAGTGTGGATAAAGCATCAGCTAAAAAGTTTTTTCACCCTGGTATGTACTTTAGGGTGAAGTTCAATCGGTTAAAGTATTGCGCCCATCGTACTTGTTTCGGGGACAATTTGGGGTGAGTTTTCAGCGCCTCCTGGTTTTTGTGATCAGTCCATACCTCGAAAGGCACCTTGCTCCCTTCTAGATAGTGTCACCAGTTTAATAGAGCCCAACGAATCGTGAAGGGCTCCCACACAGCGCACCTCCTCTCTCAATCAGTGATTTTTTTTGAGGTGTAGGCGCAGGGTTGTAGGATCCCATCCTGGTTCTTTTGCAATAGCACAGCTCTGACGGCCACGTCGCTAGCATCGGCTTGAATCACAAAGGGTTTCCCTGGGCAAGGATGCTTTAAGTCTGGCTCGACGGCAAATAGCCTTTTCAAATTCTCAAAAGCAGTTTGACAGTTCATAGTCCATGCTAGTGGCTGGCCCGGTCGCGGCTTCCCTCCCACTTTGCCTGTTTTCAGTAAGTCCATAAGGGGTAAAGCAATTTTAGCAAAGGAGGGGATGAACTGGTGGTAAAAGTTGGCGAATCCTAGAAAGCTCTGAAGCTGTTTGCGAGTCTTTGGGGGCTGACATTGTTCTGTCCCCCGTCCGACTCACACCCCCCAACCAGTCAGCCGAGGGCTAAAAGACTGCTGAGCACTGCCAAATACAGATAAACACTTGGCAGCAACTCCGTGGCTGCCTGCCAAGACCGTTACTGATAACTCACAGTACAAATACAAATCAAGTCCAGGATAATTCCGGAGTGCTGCAATAGAAGATTCAGTATTGTTCATCACAAGAGTTTCAAACGGCACACCCCTTGCTTATATAGCCTGTGGGGTGTGGCCCAGTGACTCAGCTGAAATCTCTGGCACGGCGTTTTAGCTGCTGCGCACGTTTGTCCCTCTGACGCTGGCGTGGATCCAGCCAAGACGTATCCTCCTCAGAGTCCGATACACCTGGCTCCTGGCCAATCCCAGAAGCACCTGGCT
>NW_015386614.1:233992-237096 GCF_001527695.2 Protobothrops mucrosquamatus | reverse complement strand
TTTATTTATATCGCCTCTCATTTCCACATGATTTTTCGATATAGTCTCTTGCATTTTTAACATTGTTTCTTGGATACTGAGGAGTGTAGATTGCATAGTTTGCATATTGGCTATTACATTTTGTTTATCTGTGCCAAACATTCCTTCTATTAATCTTTGGCCAGGTGGGGATGAGGGTGTCAATGTTAAACTCGATACCATTTTTTTTCCTGTCCTCAATGTTGCCATAATTATTTTACACTTCTCTTCCACTCCCCCCTTTCTAAGCATAGCTAGAAAATAATAATAATAATAATAATAATAATAATAATAATAATAATAATAATAATGATGATGATGATGATGATGATGATGATGATGATGATGATGATGATAAAGTTGGAAGGGACCTTGGAGGTCATTTAGTTCAACCCCCTGCTCAGGCAGGAAACAATATACCATTTCGGACAAATGGCTGTCCAGTTTATTATTATTTCCAGACCCCTAAAAGAAGGGTTTGTTGGGGGGTAGATCATCAGCGTGTTTCTATCTACATTTGTGGTGATCGCTTGTTTTACAGTGAGGATTAAAGCACTCTCCACAGCCGCTCATCCCTCTTCAGTAGATGTAACCGCACTGGTATCTGGGGCGGCCAGGTAGTGGAAGCAGCCTCACTCTGGCGTGTCATTCTGCCCCACCAATGAGAAGTCTTCTCCCCCTTCTTCCTCGGCAAGCGCCTGGCAATGGCCCCACCCCTCTTCATTGGGACAGGCAGTCCGCTCTCACCTTGAATGATCTATCCTATCCTACCCTATCCTATCCTATCCTATTCTCCAAATGAATACATACCATATGCTGTATACCTGTAGAGAACTTTAGGTTCCAAAATGCATCCCAAAAATTGGATTTGGCTTCTCCACAAGTATGTATGGTAATAGTTTTTAAAAGTATACTATTTCATATGTTGTTGCTTTAACCATTCAATCATATCTGACTCTTGCAATTTGAGTGAGACTTGGTTTAATGTAAAGGTTCCAATAGATGAGACCAAACAAATCAGAACTCCGAGGTTGGAAGTTCCCTCAAAAAACATGTTTATTGGTTACATAGTATTGGCACGGTCAAAAGTGAAACCAAGTCTGAAATCTCCTCCAAAGAGAAACACTATTACAAAGTTAAACTTCCCACCCCAGTGCTTTGCAAACAGCTACATTTCCCAATAGAATGGTTTGGCCAGCTTTCTACCCAAATGCTCTCCCTCCCAATCTAACCAGCAGAAATGACCTTGGTTCCCACAGGACAATGACTTGTTTAGACTAGCAGAAATCCTCTGCACCTCCTCCCATCTTTGTGGCAACCTAAATGAGCAAGATGGTTGCAGCCAGGTTTGCTGTAGAGTTGACAAGTAGCTTATTTCCCCTGAGCTAGAAACTTTTCATTAAAACAATGATTGTGTTATAAGTTCACTTGATGACTTTTGGCCAATCTGGTATGTGTTAGCCTTCTTAATTTTCTGCGTCTAGGCTAATTACACCAAATATTGCATGATTTCAATATATTTTAAGAACCTCAGGTTGGGAGGCTTGTCTAATATTCTATACCTATATCTACATTATGAATCTATTTCTATATTATCTAGATCTATATTATTGGTTCTTAAAGTGCCATCTGGGCCCTTTTAGGGGTCTGCATAGTCAAATCAATAAATATTTTAAAATTTCTCTGTTTTAATATCTCACATAATAAATTTACATAAACCAAAGCTTTTTGGGGTCCCCAATCATTTTTAAGAATGTAAGGAGGCCCTAAGACTAAAATGTTTGATAATCACTGATCTATATACCTATATATAATCTATGAACAAATAGCTTTTATTCTAGCTCCTCAAATTTCAAAATTAACATGGAAAATTTCTTTCCAGCCTTGTCTGATTTGCACTAAACATAACACAAAATTGCTCAGGCAACATTTTTTTTCCTGCCAGTATCATCTCTGTAGCTCATGAATGAGGCAAATGACTTCGGTAATTGGGAATATAGGCTGCTATTCTACTGTTGCCATTCTGCTGTTGTTTCTCTAAAAAGTTCATGTAAACGTATGTGGGAATGACCTTGGGAAATAGGAGGAAGAGCTGCAGACTAGGCAAGGATCAAATAAGAGGCTGTTGAGTCTATAGAAGGAATGGAGTTGTGTGGCAAATCTCTCAGAAGGGACTCTCCCTAATTTCTTCAGATGTAAAGAGAGAGGGGAGAAAAGTACTGTGACAAATTATGAATTTCTTTAATCTTTATAAAGCCATCAATCAGCTAGTCAGACCATATACAGATTTTATTGCAGGAAGTACCACAAATTGATTTTGTCTACACATTAACGATTTCTTCTTAAGTCTTTCCCTATTTCCACACATATTGGACTACAATTCCCAGTTAGGTCTGCTGGCTGAGTATTTTGGGAGTTGTAGTCTAACACATTTGAAGGGTATCTCTGATTTTTTGTCATCAACTATACTATGAATAGTGTTGAATCAATGAAATTTCCTACTCTCATGTACATAGAATGAGCACCTCGCTATCCTTCGGATACTTCTGGATTGAAAGGATTAGCCAGCTATAAACTGATGTCCAGGGGATGCTCGAATGTGTTCACAATCACATTCTTCAGGGATGTGCCCAAGGGATGCCCAAATGTGTTAATAATCACATTCTTGGATTTGTCTGATCCTGGGTCTGATGAAAGCTGGGAAGCATAGAAATTATTGAATAGACTGCGCATGGGTACAAGATCCAGAGATACTGTGAATAAATGGGGCTATCCAGTGGCTTCTGCTCTTTGTGATTGTGGTGACATGCAGACAACAACACATACATACAGTATGGCAGTACGGTCTGGCAGTACGATTTAATCTGCCTCCGGCAAATCACCGGCCGACGAGGGGTGTGACTTTAGTGGCCTGGAGGCTGGATGATCAACCTAGTTGGACTTTGGCCGGGTTTACCAACTGTCGAGGATTTGCCTCCCCCCCCCTTTTTTCGATCTCCCACAGCCGGACTTGCGACTTAATTTATGTACCCTAGGACGGTCCTATTGGCCCTGCGCGACTCACCCCTCGCGCAGGCCTGGCCCAA
>NW_015386614.1:158494-231332 GCF_001527695.2 Protobothrops mucrosquamatus | reverse complement strand
AGCAAGCGGGTCTGGCCTAGGGAGAATTTTAAATAGGGACAATTTTAATTAGAATTTTAATGGTAACACAGCGGTTAAATATTTGTTTTTAATTGGTTTTTATTGGGGATAGTGTTTGTATTGTTTTAATATGCTGTAAGCCGCCCTGAGTCCTGTTGGGAGAAGGGCGGCATATAAGTTTAATAAATAAATAAATAAAATAAAATAAATATCTGTCCTTTGTGTCCTGAGCAGTGCACATTTGAGGACCTCATGGCAGTGCAACAGAATGCAATTAACATTGCTAGTTTCTGGGCAAGATCTGTTTAACTTGTACATATTTTAATCTTGTATTTTACATTTAATCTTGTATAGCATGCCTTACTTTAATTGTGATGCTTCTGATACGAATAAACAAATAAACATATAAATAGAAATATGGATCACCCAATAAAATTTATAATAGGTTTAGGTAACACAAAAGAAAGTAAATCTTTGTCCAGTATACCACCATATAACATTTTTTGAAAAATAAGATAATGAGAGCCAGTTTGGTGTAGTGGTTAAGATATCTGATTAGAAACTGGAGGACCTAATCCTACCTTGGGCACAAAGCCACTGGGTGACTTTAGGGTTAGGATTAGGGTTAGTCCTCTCAGTCCTGGGCAGGAGACAGTGGCTTTAATCCTATGGCATATAGTAGAATAAAATATTTCTGGAGGCAAAATTGGATGCATAAAAATGCCATGTTCCTTTTCATTTTTATACCTTCCCAGCACATTTCACAGTGTTAAATCTGCCTGTGCCCTTCAGATGAAAAGACATCGATTTGCCCGCAACTATAACCTCTGGCTCCCCATCCTGCCCAGCCCAGTTTCCTGTGTAATTATGCAAAGTAAATAACTGCCACACTGCTTCACATTGATTTTGTAGGCAATGCTGTTTGCTTAACCTTTTGAGAGAAACTGCTGCCATGGTGCATCTTAGAGGCTTTCCTATTCCCACCAACAGCATTTTTTCTGCAGCTAGTACGCACACACGCACACACATACACACACACCTTGGAGATTCAATGCCCTTTCTCAGTCTGTTGAGGATGAATTGCTGCTATATGTCTTTGATCTGGCTAGATTGCCCCTGCTGGGCTCATTGGGATTCTGGATAAGTGGGGATGGAGCTGCCTTAGGGCGGTTATACCCTATAGTCTGAGGCCTCTTTCTGGGTTTCATTCATTCTTCTACTTTAACCAGAGTAGTGACCTGCCCGGACCCCATTTACAGTGCCCCAATTTGGTGGTTTTCTTTTTTTAACCACTCCTCAATTTGTAAAAAGAAATAAGAAAAAAAGTCCAATTATATTTGCCATTTTTATTATCACTTGGGCTAGAAGGGGAAAATGACAAAACCATTGTTAGTTTCACCTGGTTAAAAATAAATCAACAAAGCAAAAATAGATCCATCCTGTCACTGTTCTATTGTGCCCTCAATAATCTTCTATCAGACAAAATTACAGTTTCATCCATGAAGTTATAAATAATCAAAGACTGGTCCACTATTTTCACTAGTTCATGTATGCAATGAATAAGTAAATAAATAAATATTTAACTGTTTCATTATTCCATTAGTGAAATTATTTTTTAAAAAGTCCAACATTCAACCTTTCCACTGATGAACTTACTTTTTTTTCTTCTTTTTTTAAGGGATAGCAGCTGGTGACTGGAGCAGAGGGGACATTTCTGTTATAACACAACGAACCCAATCTGAGTGCAGATGTTTGCCCAAAATGAAATGAAACATAGATGAACTGGATTGGTTCCTGCCCTCCAGAAATGGTCGGTAGCTAGTTGGGATAATCTGGTTGTGAAGATCAGAGCATAGAGGGAAACAAGCATTTCTGCTTTCTTTTATGGATATAGCTTAAAACTGTATCATGGGAGAGAGAAGAGGGGAGGCAAGAGAGATTTCACCTCCTTTAATATACATGTTTAATATCCTGGAGTTGTGTCTGTCTTCTTCTGATTAACCAGATGTAGGATAGAGGTATAGAACTCTATATCTCTACCAAACTCTCTTTCAAGCTGGTTTGTCTTGGGGTGAGGAATGTATTATGTCTGTATGCACCCCAAAGGTTTTTTCTTTTTAGGACACTCTTGTAAAATGCAAGAGTTGCTGGTGTTTCCACAGGAGGTGACCCTTCCATTTTCAGGATATTTTATGAGAGACTCAGTCAAGACATGTGGCTTCTGGAGCATTTATCATCCATTGCTCTGTTACTTCTTGCTTTCCCCTTGTAATAGCTTTACTTTGGTAAGCAAAAACATAGGAAAATTGTCAGGGAAATATAGCAAATGAAGTGAAAGATGACAGTGATGGCTGGGAATCCCTCCTTTTAACATTTGACGAATAAAAGCAATTATACAGTAAATTCCTTGCTTAGAAATACCCATGACCTCTCGTATCTTCAGATAGAACCAGAAAATATTGCTCTTTGAAACCCTGTAGAGTCCTTGCCCTTCTTCATGGTTTAAGCTAGAAGGACCATTGTTAACTCAACATTAGGTAACTTTGAAGATATTCAACATAAAGTATGGTTTATTCTTATTTTAGCAAATCTGGGGGAATAGAACAAATTATGGGAAGTATGTTATGACAACAAAAAGACAATAATCATAACAATCAAATCGAAAATAAACTGTGAATTCTGCCTGGTGACCTACAATAGTTCATTTGTAGTTTTTCTTCCTGGGCACTTGAGGAATGAACACTATAACAAAGCACAGATGCTTCAGTTATGCTAGAAATCAACAGCTCACAAAGTCTAAACTTGTCATTGCCCTACCTTGATGATGACTTTCAGATGCTCCCCAGCCACCACGCTGATGCTTCTCCCCTCCCTTTCTTCTTTGATGCTCTACAGTACCACGCTAGCAGCTTTCTTTTCCCTGATTCAATTGATATGACAAGACAGGCTGGAAAGAGAAGGTATCACACCCCCTTGCCAGTCCAGATACATAGCTACCCGCAAGACTGTGCTTTTGGCAATCATTCCAAAATGCCAAAAATAGATTTATGGGTCAGCTATGCAAAGTTGTTATGTGCTAGGGAAGGGGGAGTGGAGTAAATATTTTTGAAGATAAGCTTGATGCTTATTGGCTTCATGGACACCTCCATATTGTTGTTGTTTTGGAAGCAATCCAGAATCCAATAATTTCCCCATGTCCTTTTCCAGGATGTTTTTTTTTCTTAATTTTAGTCTAGTCTCCAGCCCTAATATGTATTTGATGATACAAATACTAACCAGCCCAAATCTGCTTAGTCTTTTGAACTCAATTTACTAATTGCTGCCACCCATCTCAATGAGACAAAGGTATCAAGGGGAAAAAATAGATAAGGGAATGGGGGTTATATGTTTCACTTGCCTTAAATTATCCTTTTCAAAACTCAGCTCAAGCACAAATAAAATTCATGCCTAGTTTTGGGTCTAATTTGAACTAAATGTCTCATGAAATGAGATACAAATGCATTCTCAATTCACATAAAATGAGTATCTCTTTGTATCTGCTAAGTTACCTTATAGTTTAATTTGTGTATCTCTATTTCTACCAGCTTATATAAAAGAGAATGACAATTTCTCTCTGCTATTTTTAGTGACTGAACTGATTAATGAATGCCCACAAATAATCTAAAAGAGAAAGTTTCAGTCATGGAATGTTAAAATGAGAACCAATATTTTAGTGGAGGGAACTTGGATAGTTAAGATATATTTTTGTTTTGTATGAGAGAAATGTCCATAGAGACTGGAGAGGTCATGAGGAATAAGTTGCCAAATATATTGTATGAAGATTTTCCACTTAACAGAGTCTATGGAAATTGATTGAGGATGACAGCATCATGTATTGATTCCAAATAATTTGTTCTTTGGCTCAAGAATGTTATTTTATTATATAAAAATGAGGCCACTTGGTTGGATCTTGCAGGATGAAACACTGAGAAATTTCTGCAGAATTATCTTTTTTCATATAAAAGTAAAAAATATCTAAATATACTCATTTTGTTCATTAAAGACATACGCAGAGTGGCCTTATATTATTTTCCCATTAACAACTGTTGCATGGGTGGAGCAAATTTGTCTTCAGGATATCTTTATTCAAATATCACAGTTTGCTAGAATTCATGACTACTCAGTTGTCATATCTTCTCTATATTCAACAATCTAAAATCTAAGTTCTTTTCTGCTTAAAAACCTGGCACTTTTCTCCTTCGTAATCTAACACTGGAACATGGTAAAACCTAGGATTAAAGTTAAAGACCTTTAAACCTCAGATAACGGCTTTCAGCAAAATTCCAGCCACAGGGCATGATGTCTTATTCGGGAAACTAGGTAGAAACAGACCTTAAAAGATCATGATTTTTATGGGAGAGTAGGATAGTGCTAGATAGTGCTATATAGAGTAGGATAGTGCTTGAAAGCCAGTTTGTTATAGTGGTGAAAACACCAGAATAGAGATTGTGACGTCTAGTCCTACCTTAAGCACAAAGCCAGCTATGTGACTTTGGGCCTATCATTCTTTCTCAGCCCTAGGAAGGAGAGAATGGCAAACCACTTTGGAAATCATGACAAGAAAACTGCAGGCAGTAACCAGGAGTCAACACTGAATCAAAGGCAAAAACAAAACAAAGATGGTGCTATTCTTGGTACCAGGAGATTATAAGAGCCATTGTAGTGAAGAAGTTAAGAACTGCACCTAAAAAAGACAGTCCCAGGTTTCAGCTGAAAGTTTTTCACACTGTCACTATCTCTTAAGTAATCTCATAGGCTTGTTGTTGTCAGCTTTAAAGCGAGGGGATGATCCTGCTGTGTAAATATTAATTTAACTCTAAATGTAAAAAATGGAATAAGATTGTAAATTCCCAATCCTGCCCCTTGTCACCCAGTCAGTTCAGAATTAATGGCAGTAAACTTGGCTGGGAAGTCTGATACATCATAGGAATATAAGGATGCCTCTCCTAAAGGGGAGGAGATAGATTACAAACTGAAAACAACTGCAACCACAACAACCAAAACTCAATATACATGTTATGATTATAGTGGCTTACTCCACAGCCTTGGAACCTAAATTTTCTTCCCCAGCTGGAGGTCATTTGTTAGAGGAATTAATCTGGATGTTTCTGTATTAAAAGCATGTACTCTACCAACAGGTAATGGCTTTATAAGTATTGCTAGCCTAATTGTTATGCTGCAGGCATGAGAGCAGGGAGAAATTCAGTGGTGCAAGGCTTTCTGGACAACTGAGCTTAGGAGCAAGACATGACATCATTGAACATTATTTTAGACAATTGCTGGCAGAGTTATATTTTATATCAAATGCCTTTTTTGCAGCAAGGATCAGCGTCCTTCTCATTTCATTCCATCCAATCCAACTTATATTACTGATTAAACATATGGTGAAGATCGTCAAGTTAATAGACACAATGGAAAATGCATTTCAAAGCAGCAGTGGAGTCACAATTCCCAATGTGCTTTTCTGCATTTTGGCAAACGTGGGCTGCCTGGCAAACGATCTTGGGGAAGCTAAGTAGGTACTATAGCTTGAGCTTGGAATCCCAGATTTACATCTGAAGTCCCCCAAAAGAAAGGCTGATGGCATTCTATAATATATTAACATTAAAATTAGCAGCCCTAATGGAGAATCTGGGTTTTTTTTCCTGTGTCTTTAAAGCAGTCAATATGTTAGATTTTGGAAACCAAGGTTTAAATGAATAAGTTCCTAGTTTTGCCTGGAAAAATACAACAACGACAACATTAATAATAATAATCATCGTAGGAGGGAATTCTTTTTAAAACGCATTCCCTTCCACCTTCAGTGCCATCTTGGGTAGACTGGCAAATGCCTCATTCAGATGTCAGAATCCCGCCATGTCGTTTTCGATGTGTGGGGATTTGCCAGCAATTGGTCAGAAGGAGAGAGAAGATGACTCATTTAGCCCACAGCCTCAGTGAAGAATATTTTTAGGAGCTCATTAAAAGAGAAAGGAGACTGAAGAATAATGATCTTAAAAAGAGATGCTAGTGAGAGAAAGGGAAGGAGTCAAAATTTAGTTATTATTTTTTATTCCACTGACAGCTCTTAGCACTGCCACTGGGCCTGTCAGATGGAGCAACAACATGTTTGAGACTAATATGGTCAAGACCTTTTCTGCGTGCACGTGGGTGAGAAAAAACTGGCATGCGTGCCTTACAACAGGGTGCATATAGGCAGGGCTGTTCATTGAACAGTCATTTCAGATCTTGGAGTAAACTATGGGGAACTAAGTTTGGGCACAAAACATCACTTGTCTTCTTGTATCTATGGACTAAAAAAACTTTCCTCCCTCCCTCCCACCCACACACCCACAGTGATTATTTAAGGTTGACAATTAATAAATACAACAGAATGTATTATGAAGTAAAAACTTAGGAATATGTTTTCATCTTTTCCATACTTTTTGACCTCATCCAAAGCAGGGGGAATCCAGGAAGGATTAAGGGAGTCAAGATGTCTGCTGCAAATGTGCAGCTGAAGTCCTGCCTTCTTTTTTTACATGCTTTGCATATGCATGATGGACTAAAAAAGGGGGGGACATGGTTTTGACTGGGTAGCCAAGAATAGCATCTTGACTTTTTTGATCCTTACTTAAGAAGCATGTTTTCAATTCTGTCTATATGAGGGCAATCACAATCATTTTGAGAGTGGAGAAAAATGTACATGCATAGGAAAGCTCTTTATGCTTGTATCATTTCAGGAGGTCTTATGGAGCTGAGCTAGTTTTCTTTGGATTTAATATATAATGGAAGAATAAGGGGGAAAGCCACTTTCTTATTCCTTTTTTTTTTACCTGCATGAATTTCAGACTGTAAATTCTTCCGGGAAGCATCTATGTAAAATCTATGCTCAATATGCTCAGCGTGATGAAGTCTATAGAATCCATCTTATCAAGATAGAGTACACGCTTTACAATTTTAAAACAATTTTATTTGGGTAAATGCAAACACAACAGCTATATAATCTTTGCCAATAATTGCTAGGGAGCCACTTCTAATATATTTGATCTTGTGGTGAAGGCACCTGACTTAAAACCAAGAAACTGAGAAAGCTTTGGATCTTTCATCTTTCTCAGCCCTGCTCACTTCACAGGGTTGTTGTGGGGACAGAGGAGGAAGGAAGGAAGGAGTATTGGTATGTTTGTCATTTTGATTTATTTATAGTAAACACAGGATAGAAAACTAAAATAAATGAATAAATAAAATGGAAAAAATAGAAGCAATTGTTATTTTACATTTTTCTCACGGGAATGAAATCCTGAGCTCGCTCCTGCCATGGGTAAATTACCAATCCATTTTATAGGAGCTTTACTTCTGTGTAGAAGGAGGCTGGCCATCTAATCTTAACTAATGGCTAGGCTAAAGTTAGCTCTCTAGCTCTCTTTCATCAGATCCAAGGGACTACTAGGATGTAATGCTGAAATGGAAAGTTACTGTATGTGGAAAGGTACTGTATGCAAGATAGCCATAGTGTTGGATCTAGAGATAGCTAGATGAGAACAGCTGATCCAAGCATGCCTTCTGCTTTGGAGTATGCTTTATTTCTCTCTACAAATTTGGATGGCTGCAAGGGTATTTAATAGGCAGCAGTGACAAGGAATAGATTTTAGTAATGGGCATGTTGTTCCCATTCTTGGAGAAGACAGATCTGCTCACACAAATTTATGCTGCAATAACATCCAAGTTGAGTGGAATATACTCATATCAATGTCCAGAATTGTCAATCCCCCAAAAGTTGTGACCAGACACATAGCAAGTTTTGCTCTGCATGCAGGTCTGATAATGAATGTGTAGCTATGGATTTGTTTCTTCATATAGCACAAATTGTAGGCCTAAATATTCTGGTCAAGATTTGTGGCCCCACATTGTGAATGTTTAATCTGTTTCAAAAAGTGAAACTGTTGGTCAGTAAAACAGAACATTTCAAATGTGGAACCATAATTATAGAATAATGCCCCAAAGGAATTATCCTTGGCTCAGAGAAAAAATCAGCTGTGAGAAACTCTTTCATATTTTATTGGAATATAATTTTATCACTTAGTATCTTCTAATCACCAGATCCCATGAATGGTACTGGAAATATCTAAATGGTAATATATTGTTTAAATCTGTTGCAGTCTGCCTTGTGAGTCTTTTTAGGTGATTTGACATGCCTAATGTCACTATCAATCAATCCATCTTCCAAATATCAGCAGAACATTGAGCCATTTTAAATGAACATAGGTAGTATCCTTGACATATGATAAATTGGGGAATAACATAGGGAGAGGTAATAACTGGGTAACCTGTCACTTTGAACTTATAAATTGGTTCAGAAAATTAGGAGTGCAAAATCTGAATTTTAAATTTGATATTTCTCAGGTGACTTTCAATTTGTTGAGTAGATTTTGGCTTTTAATGAGCAACCTTAAGTTCTCCTCTGCATACATGTCTCTCTCTCTGTGTGTGTGTGTGTGTGTGTGTGTGTGTGTGCGCACACACACACACACACACACTTGGGAGAGAGCATGACAGTTCTTTTTCAGCAGCCCAATTAATTCTGATTAGCTCCACCACACCCCCTTCACTATGGGAAGGGGGAAGGTTACACAGAAAAGTCTCAAAGAAACCCACAAGGCCTTTTTCAAAAGTGAAATTTCCATCCCTAAACACAATGTTTTAAAACAGTGAGAGAAATGGAGCAGATGGGTTTTAAAAAAAATCCTTAATAAATAAAAAAAAAAGAAAAGAAAAAAAGCTCTAGTTAAGATAAATTAAATAAGAATAATTCTCTGCCTATTCTGAAACTTTTTCTCCTTTTTTTGGCCCAGAGTAGTATCTTTATCTGTTGCTACAGTAAGTAAAACTGCAGATCATAAATGACTAATTGATTTCTTACACAAATTAAACTTGAAGTATTTTACATGAGCAATGTGAGAAAACTAAGGAGGTCACAGAGGCTATGCTGCATTGAGAAACAAAGAAATTGATTTGAAAATCAATGCTTTGAGAAATGATTAAATGTTCTCCGTGCCAAAACGGACCTAAATGAGTCTCTGAGGTTCTCACCAAGATGAATTAATTAGAAGATTCTATAAATGCCAGTGGGATATTATGTTTGAGCTCCAATTTGTTCTTCTAACCCACTGCATTGACAAGAAATGAGGAAGCATATTAAAAGGCCTTGGGAGACGATGGAGAAAAGAGGGTTCAATATGTTGCTGCAAGGAGTTTAAGTGAGTAGGATGTTTTTGCCCCTTTGGAGGGCACCTGGCCTCCTTCTTTGCCCCTTCTAAAACAGCTGGACCTGGACAAAGCTAATTCTCCTAGGAGGCAGAGTGGAAAAAATGGTTACTGGATTCTCGCAGTCTATTTAGTCTTTTGGGGTCAGTGCCCTCTTTGATGCTGTTGTAATGCTATCCCAAATACAACATCAGTAGCTTGATAACATTTTAAGCCTAAGGCAATGTGGAAGATTTTCTGCAGGAAAGGTTTTGAATTGGGAATTTCTACTTTAATGTCAGTTTTAAACTCCTATACAAATCTATGATATAATGAAGCTGACAGCGTAAATCCAATGTTCTTAACTACTTTTTAATTCAGAAATACAGTAATCTTTTTTTTTTTTTATAAACAAACTTTATTGATTCCCCCCCCCCGAAATAAACAAACATACAATTATGGCATAAGTCAATAATACAATTAATAAAAAAAACAAACTAAAAAAAACTCCCATTCTAAGATGCTCAGTAGCCTCACAGGAACACATTCCCTCTCTTCAACCTACTTCCCTCCTTCCTTCTACCTCCTTCCCTCCTCTCCACCTTCTCAACCACTCTACTCTACACATCCCCCCTCCTTCCCTCCTCCTCTTCCAAATGTGGTCCTGTAGGTCAATCGAGCCTCCATTCTTGTACTAAAAACCTCCNCCCCCCCAGACTTCCCAGAACTGGTTACGGGATTAAACACTCATCTTCCTAAGTCTACATAAAACTACCCAATATAAACTAATCTAATATAAACATACTTTAACTCATTAAGAAAAAAATAATCAAATATAAACTACAATAATCTATCTACATATAACCAATCCATCTTCACCAATCCCTTAATCTTAATAAAAAAAAAAGAAAATAAAACTTTGCCTTCTCTTCAATTCTTAGCTTTCAATCACCAATTATATATCACCTTATCAATGTATCATAACATTTTATAATAAACAATAATCCCTCTACCCCTTAATATACAATGCTATAATTTTCCATATATAAATTTTTTTTTCAGAAATCCCTTATAATTCCACAACTCCACCATAATAACCATTAAAATTCAGAACACTTTTAAAATTACATCCCACAATATTAATTAATGCCAGTTACCATGTAACTAAAATAACCACTAAAGTTATTTCTTTAAAATTACATCCCAGAGTACCTTATCAATATATCATATCAAAAGTAACATTTTATAATAAACAATAATCCCTCTACCCCTTAATATACAATGCTATAATTTTCCATATATAAGTATTTTTTTTTTCAGAAATCCCTTATAATTCCACAACTCCACCATAATAACCATTAAAATTCAGAACACTTTTAAAATTACATCCCACAATATTAATTAATACCAGTTAGCATGTAACTAAAGTAACCAGTATAATTCAGAACCCTTTTAATCATATAAATATTTCTTTAAAATTACATCCCAAAGTATTAATTAATCACATCAAAAATAGCATCTCTTAACCACTAAAATTCAAAATACCCTTTTGAATCCACACCTCCATCAGAATATCCCATCTCCTTCTCCAAAAGAATTTTTCTTTTTTTTTTAAATTAATCTCTTAATATCTCAAACAAAAATATGTGTTTCTTTAAAATTACATCCCAAAGTTAGATATATCACCTTATCAATATGTCATATCAAAAGTAACATTTTATAATGTATTGATTAATCACATCAAAAATAGCATCTCTTCAAAAATCCCTTTTGAATCCACACCTCCACCAGATCTCATCTCCTTCTCCAAAAAGTTTTAAAGTTAATCTCTTAATATCTCGAACAAAAATACCTATATTATTACATCACAAGATACTCTGAAGAAATCCCCCAGCTGCTTCTCCTAATATGCAATACTATAATTTTCCATTTCTATAAGTATTTCTTTAAAATTGCATCCCAAAGTCACAACTGAGTCCATCACCACCTCTTCTCTGTATCCTTGTAAAATTTNGATATATCACCTTATCAATATGTCATATCAAAAGTAACATTTTATAATGTATTGATTAATCACATCAAAAATAGCATCTCTTCAAAAATCCCTTTTGAATCCACACCTCCACCAGATCTCATCTCCTTCTCCAAAAAATTTTAAAGTTAATCTCTTAATATCTCGAACAAAAATACCTATATTATTACATCACAAGATAGAAATACAGTAATCTTGAATATTCCCTCAATTTTTTTTTTCTTTTTAAAGTAGCGGCATATGTGGTTCATCATTTCATATAAACTAGAACAATCCAACAAAATAATTAAGTTAGTATTCTTTAACTCCTAGGGAGAGGAACCAAGGCAGCATAGGATGATATAAGCTCCCCCTGTAAGAGAGAGATAATAGTTTGATGATGCAAAAATCTGGGGACATCACTGAAAATGCTACCATCATTATTATACTACCAGGTTTGCTTCTTGAACAGCACGACCAAAGCTAAGGTCCCACCAGTGGGAGATTTAGATCTCCAGGTGGTTCTTATTTAATGACCACTTGTTCAGCCACTGTTCAAACATGTAATGACAATGAATGAATGATATGTTCACCCACTGCTCAAAGGTCCAGCTGTTGCAGCAACCTTGTGGTCATGTGATTGTGATCCAGTTACTCAACAACCAATGTTCTTTTTTTAAAATCAACATTCCTTTAAAAAGTCCTTCATACTTCCATTCCCCTGATGAAATTGGAAGTTTAGAACATGTCTTCCTGAGAAAAATATTTGATAAGAAAATGAACTCCCAAATAATTAGACTAATTAATAAATGATATTGATATGAACAATTTTGACTAGCAGTTACAAATGATTGATGTTGTAGTGCAAAACACCTGAAATAGCCTAGCTTAGAAAATCAATCACTATTTCCACTACAACTATGGCCTTGTTCTCATTGTGCACATAACTAGGGCAGGTATGTGTGGGTTAAGTATGTTATGGAATCCCAAAAATGGGTTAATTAATTCAGTTTAGATTTAGTCTAAAGAGACCCAGTCATGCATGGGTTAAAAAACTTTGCCCAGTAATGACAGTATCTAAATTAATCAACTGATTACTTTAGTATGATTAGCCAGTTATCTATGGGATTTCCATTCTCCAGTTGCCTCTATTCTGGGAATGGTATATACAGTCCATCCACTCTGTCTCAGAGCAGAGAGATACAGATAGTATAGTATATCCCCTTGTGCAAGGCTTTACATAACATCCACCTCCCTCTTTGAAGAGAGAGTGTGGGATTACTCTATTTCAGTGGTGGCGAACCTATGGCACACATGCCAGAAGCGGCACTCAGAGCCCTCTCTGTGGGCACGTGCGCCACCGCTGCCAGCAACTCACGCAGTCCATTAGGCTGTTCTTTCCCCTTGGGGGAGCGGGAGCCCCGCCCAGCATAAAAGAGGCGAAGTGGCCGGCTAGCAAGCTCGAGAAGAGATGGTAGAGCGTGCCCATGCCCAGCAAGCCAAAGGCCACCACAACTGGGGAAAGCTGGATCCCCATCTGCACCATGGCCCCCCAGTCCCAGCTAGGATTGTGTGCCTCCCCCCATCTCTGCTGGGCCTGGGTGGCCATGATGCTGATGGGAATATGGCTTTCCCCACTCAGGGTGACCTTTTGCCTGCTGGCCCTGGGCATGCTTTACCACCTCTATGCAGGGCTTCCCAACCGACCGCTTTGCCTCCTTTGTGCTGGGCGGGGCTCCAGTTTTGGTTGGCGGCCTAATGGACCTGTGCAAGCAGTTGGCAGCTGCAGTAGGTACTGAGGTGCACCAGGGGAAAAGGCAGCCCTGTTTAGGAACAATGAGTTCCTCCCCCGCCCCCTCGCACCTCGCTTCACTTCTCAGCAGCCGATCCGGCACTTCCCCGCTTGCCTTTCCCTCGACGCTCATTCAAGGTGAGAGTGGACTGCCTGCCCCAATGAAGGGGGCAGGGCCATTGCCAGGCGCTTGCCAAGGAAGGAGGGGGAAAAGACTCCTCATTGGTGTGGCGGGGAAACCCTTCTTGAGTGACACGCCAGAGTCAGGCTTCTTCCACTGCCTGGCCACCCCAGACACCAGTGCAGTTACATCTACTGAGGAGGGATGACCGCCTGCGGACAGTGCTTTAATCCTCGCTGTAAAACAAACGATCACCACAAATGTAGATAGAAACACGCTGATGATCTTCCCCCCAGCAAACCTTCTTTTAGGGGTCTGGAAATAATTGCTATGCTTAGGAAGCGGGGGGCGTGGAGGTGGGGGTAGGAAACAAGGCTGTTAAGAAGTGGACACAGCGAGAGAGAAAAGCTGAATACCGGGCCGGCCCTCTAGCAGCAGCACTGTGGCAGCACCTGAAGCACACAGAGTTGGGGGAGCATGTGATGTGCACTGCTGGACATGCCTACTCCGTCCCATCTTCTTAGCCCCCTCAAGGGTCTTGCCCTTGGCCCGCGGGTGGAGCGCATTCCCCTCGCACACCTTGGTACCTACCACGGCCGCCAGCCACTTGTGCAGGTCCATTAGGCCACTGCCCAGAGCTGCAGGCCTGCCCAGCATGAAGGAGGCAAAGCAGTCAGCTAGGAAGTCCTGCGTAGAGGTGGTAGAGCACGCCCAGGGCCAGCAGGCAAAAGGCTACCCCGAGCAGGGAAACTGGATCCCCATCGGCATCATGGCCGCCCAGGCCCAGCAGAGATGGGGGGAGGCACGCAATCCTAGCTGGGACTGGGGGGGGCATGGCACCAATGGGGATCCGGTTTTCCCTGCTCAGGTGGCCTTTGGCTTGCTGCGCATGGGCATGCTCTACCACCTCTACTCGAGCTTGCTAGCTGGCCGCTTCACCTTCTTTGTGCTGGGTGGGACGGTCTAATGGACTGCGTGAGCTGCTGGCAGTGGCAACCCAAGGCAGGGCCAAGGTGTATCGGGTGCACAAGGGGAACAGGCTCCACGGGCCGGCCAAGGGCAAGATCTGCGAGGGGGCCAAGGAGATGACCAGCAACGATCTGCACTCCAACCACAAGCAAAAACAGATGGGAAGGAGTAAGTATGACCAGCAGTCTGCATCACGTGCCTCCCTCCTCCCCTCCTCTGCCTGCTGCTGGAGGGGTGGCCTGGTATTGGCAGTGGGCTGCGGAGCCCCAGAGTGTGCCGGTCGAGGGGCCGGTAGGCTGTGGCTGCTGACAGACACCGTCGGCTCCCATGCGCTCACTGGCCTCTGTGTGTGGGGGCTGATGGTTTCAGGCAGCAGCTGCCCTGGCCCCTGCCTCAGCTTGCCCTGCGGCAATGGCACCATCACCTGCCCCCTGCCTCATCCTGCAGGATGAGCCTCCTGCCCCCCGCCCCACCTGCCAGAGAGCCCCTGGATCTCTCCCAACCCTGCCTGGCCCCCACAAGCAACATCGAGATGGCCACGCCCACCCTGGCCATGCCCACCCAGTTTGCCATGACCACTGCAACCATGCCCACCCAGTGGGCCATGCCCCCCCGAGGGGCATCACAATGTTGATGCGGGCCTGGCACTTTGCTATAAATAAGTGGGTTTTGGGTTGCATTTTGGGCACTCGGTTTCTAAAAGGTTTGCCATCACTGCTCTTTTTACCCCAGGGTAATCCTGTATAGTAATTTCAGTTACATTGAACTTTTGTACTTTAGACAACTATAAAGATTGTGTTAGCTTTAGGAACTATCAAGATCCTGGCACTCAACGGAGATGCTGAAAGTGATATCTAGAAGCTCTCAGAATGGTATAAGTCATGTATATATTATTCTGAGAGCTTCTATATACCCCCTTGCTACAGCTTCAGGACCAGAGTAGCTCTAAAGCCAAAGACCAGCATAAACCAATGCAATATAAAATCTATTTTTAAAAGTAATAAATCAGATGACAAAGAGGAGGAAGTGTAAGGGGTAAGGTCAAAAGTGCAGAACGGTGCCCTCATAGCCATTGTAACTGAGTCCATCCACCTTGTTGTTGATCCTCCTCCTCTCGTCTTTCCTTCCAGAGAATACCATTGCCTGAGCTATTCTGATCTTTATAGGCAGGGCTTTTTTTCTCATAGAACGCCCAGAACGGAATTCCGGCACCTTTTTGGGATGGAACCTTGTAGGGCAGGCAAAGCGGGTTGTATGACATGTGTGAGTTCCGGCACCTTTTTTTTTTATAGAAAAAAAGCACTGTTTATAGGTATGGACACATCATGGCATCTGAATATTTTTGCAAGGCCTTCATGGTTGATTTAACAAGGGCTAGCAGTCTTTTTGCTGACATCTAAAACCAGGACCCCCAGTCTTTTTGATTCCACAGACTGGCGGTGATAACTTCTGTGGTTTTGGTGGCAGGGGCGTGTGTGGAAATATTTCGGCATGCAACCTAAATCCCATGCATGCACAAATGAAGTTTTCCAGGCTTGCTAGCCACCATGGCCTGGTAATGGCCCGTGGCCCATGGATTTGGAACCCCTTATCTAGAGGTCACTTGGATTTTTAGCCCTGATATGGTAGCCCTAACTTTAACATGTAGAATAGGAGACCAGTATCATTACACCATCTGTACTTAAGGCCAGAGTGAAGTTACCAGCTCAAGTTGCTGTGATCTGCAACTATTACTTCTGGCAGCTGAATCTGCCCTTCCTTTGACTCCTAATGTTTTCCTTAATCTTCAGCATGTTTACCTGGCAGTAACTCCACCTGAATCCAGTGGAGCATTGCATGCAAAGGATTAAAATGTTAATCTCTGATTTCTCTTATAAAAATGCCTAGGAACACTTTTAAAATCTCTTGGTCTGCTTCCAGATAAATAATGTATGGGTGAAGGTTGGGATGAAAATATATTCATATAAAAAAATCAAAAGGCAAAAAAAATATTTTTTTCATAATTTGGGTTTTAAAAAGGGGCCTGTGTCAGTATGCTTTACTGAATCTCAGCACACCATCTTGAGGGGATATCAGCAGAAGTATCCTGGCTGCTAAAGTAATCCATGGATTAGAGACTACAACTTGCATAAAGTAATATAAGAATATTGGAGTAAAAGTGGGCTTTCAAAAGGCAGATGCCACTGCAGAAAAGGCTCTCCTTCTGAGCCAGCTGACCCTCTTTGGCCAAAGATATCAGAGCATGCCACTCCTGCCAGATTGGAGGGGATGGGTAAAGATGATTCAGGAGAGACAGTCCGATAAGTAACCCAGTCCCAAGCCATGAAGGGCTTTAAAGGTGAAAAACAACATCTTGAATTACACCCAGAAGCATATTGGAAGCCAATACAGCTCACAGAGCAATGGTGTCACATGAACTAAGTAATCAATGCCATTAACTATCCACACTGCTACATCCTGCCACAGTTGAAGTTTCCAAATACTTTTCAACGGCAGCCCATTTAGAACATGTTGCATAGTGCAATCTGGAAGTCACAAGTAGATCAGTGACAGTGAGCAGAGCCCCTGTTCCAGGAATGGGTACAACTAATGCACAACCAAATTGTACGAAGTCCCTCCTAGCCATGCCTGCTACCTGCCCCTCAAGCAGGACTTACAAATCCACTGGGTCTTTTTGGGGCCCTGGGTCTACCTGAGGCAGTGCTACTCCATTTAGAGACAAAGATGGAAGGTCCCTGGAATCAGGAGGTCTTAAAACCCAGAGCCATTTGGTCGGTAGGGTTGCCAGGTGTCCACTATTTGAGTGGACAGTCCGCTTTTTTCACATTATGTTCACTATTCTTTTTCACAAAATAGTGGACATTTTTTTTATTCAAAAGCTTTATGATGAAATGGTACGTAATCTAAAGCTGTACAGTCTACTTTTTTTACTACTTAACCCCCCCCCCCCCCGCTTGTCTGCTATTTTTTGGAAGCAGACCTGGCAACCCTATTGGTCGGGCTTGGTTCAGTTTAGCTGATATATGGGAATAATAAGAATGGAACTGAAACAAATGCTAAAAGGATTAGTATCCAAAAAATATTGAAGAACAAGAAGTCATAAATGCTTTGGAAATTTTGGAAAATTATAAGCCTGCAGATGTAGATTCTGGAACTGGAGAAATGCTAAAATATGGATGTGGTTTCCTTTGGAACAGTGCCACTTGCTTGGTATATGTAAAGGCACATCTTTGCCTGATTATTCAAGGATAGGCCTCATCATTCCCCTGTAAAAAAAGAAAGGTAGCAAAAATAGATGCAAAAACTACAGCAATATTAGTTTTAAGTGCGCCTGGGAAGTTATTTAGCCCAATTCTGATCAGATTTGGAAGCATGGTTTGATTATATGTTAGACAGAGCATACCCACAACAGATTTTGATTTTCAGCAAATAACTGAGAAAAATATAAATGTGAGAATATTTATGGCACATTTGTTGTTTTAGAGAAAACATGATATAATGTATAGGTTTGAATTATGGGATTTTTTTCCACAACACTGAGAGGGAAGGTTGATTAACAAATGTGATAAGAACAGTACAATATATGATAAAGGATGCATGAGAATAAATCGAGTGCTTAACAAATGGCAAGGAGCAAGACAAAGATGTATAACTGGTTGTTTAATGTTTTTATAAATAAATATATTAATAAGTATTGACAATTATTGCCATGCCATTAGAAATTTATTGATTAAACATCTGAAAATATATGTATTTATATATATATATACATATAGAGGTGATGCTGTACTATTAGATAAGCACTCAAATGATTTTCAGTGAATATAAAATACTTTGAATGATGCAATAGGGAGCATGACTCTGAAAATTAATATGTCAAAGATCAAGGTAGTTACACAAGGAAAATATAACAAGCAAAAGTAATAAATGTGTGCATAGTTTGGTTAGAGCTTGGAAAGCCTGTGATTTGTAGAAAATCTTAGCTAGATTGCATGATGCAGCATTAAGTATGGATCTGACAATTAATCTGCAAGACTGAAGTAGTTGTGATTGATTGTAGAAATAGTGTGGCCAACTGCCAAATTATACATACATGGAGAAAAACCAGAACAAGTAGATCACGTTGTGTAGCTTGCTGGAATATTTTGAAAATGGATAGAGACATTTAAAAAGATTAAATTTTGCTGGAAAGATGATGAGTAACATTTGGACTGTGGCTAGGAATGAATGACAAAATAGCTGTGTATAAGAGCACCTGCCCACTTTGTTATCTGGAAGTTAGAACTGAGTATGTGAGAGAAACAGGAAAGTAGGGTGCAGCAAGAATGGTTACTTAAGAAAGTTGTGTGATAAAAGAAGAGATCAGTTCAAGAATGAATGGGTGCTGAATGAATGGGGATTGAATACAAATGTGAGTGACTAATATGGTAAAGATACACTGAGGTGATTTGGTTACAGAGAGAAAATGAATTTCATTGTAAAACAAGTATAGGCAAGAAAAGTGTATAGACTGAGAAGAATGGGAAGGTCCTGATTGAAGGAAGCTGATAAAATCCTCAAAAAGAAAAAAGTAAGAAATTAAAGAAAAACAGTGTATCAAGTTATGGATGGATGTGATAGCAGCCAAGATGGTTTGCCAGGATTTGAAAATTGCTATTTCTGTGATACAAGCCATTCTGAATTTCCCAGAATTTAAAGCACCTCATACGTGTGAATGTTTTCAGGTTAGTGTTAATTTCAGGCAACCATTTAGAGTTGTCTCTGCAGTTTCTTGGCAAAGTTTCAGAAGTAGTTTGCCACTGTCTCCTATCTAGGGCTGAGAAAAAGTGACCGGCTCAAGATCATCCACCTGGCTTTGTTCTAAAGACTAGAACTTGTACTCTTCCAGTTTCTAGCCTGGTGCCTTAATCATTACATAATCTGGCTCTCTTTATCATATTAGGACTTTATAGAAAAGAACCAAAATGTTGCCTATTCTTTCTCCTTACTGCTAAAATATAATTGCAGCAAAACAGCTGACTTTAAAATGGATGGAATTTCCAGAAATATTTCTTGTAAATTCAGTATAGATTCACACTGTGTCATCTCTCTAAGTTAGACCCCTCCTGCTCTTTCTGCTCTTATTAAGTTCCTATTCTGCTTTGGAAAAGGGAGAAGAGCATGATGTACAGGGCCTGTGAGTACAAAATACTGCTAAAAAATGCATTAATGTTCCTCTTAACAAAGCCACAATTCCACAGAGGTCTTGACAGGCTGCATTTTTCTTCATTTCTTTCTAGTGCTACATTTCCCTTTGGGTACCTGTCATTTCTTATCAATGGCAGTTGATATTGCAGACAATGGGATGCTCAGCCTTCAACACTGTAGGCAAAAGCTGGCTGCAGGTCAGACCAAGCTCTCTTTTCCCAAAAGGGTCCAGTCTTGTTTTAACCATTTTGTGGCTTTCTTTCCACCAAGTCACACTACTCCCTCCACACACATTCACTCCATATATCATATCGTTATAGCAAGACATTGTTAAACCAAGGTATCCTTAGCGTTGATTTAGAGCAGGTCAAAGTGATAGCATCCAGATTCATGCTGGAAGCAAAAACTAACAAAAACCATAAAACTCAGGGTTTAGCTGTTTTGGCGCATAGGGCAAAACTATTGTGAACATATTATAAAATATTATGAAGTAGAGAATATAGCCCAATCAAACCCTAGTGGGAGGTTTAGACTATGTAACATTAACATCCCAACGATGCAGTGAGGGACACAGAACCAAGAACAACATACATCTCTTGTAAATTCTGACAGAATCAGATCTGATAGAATCCCATTGCCTTTAGTGGCTTAATGCACTTGGTTTATTTCATAACTGTTCCTTGCAAAGGACATTAAGAGAGAGATCAAGACCCTGCTAAACTTTAGCATCTTAACAGAGCTCACCATAGATCTGAACTTCTATTATTGGTGCTTCTGTTGCAATAGTCCTTCTTCTCCCTAACAATCTCTGATTTTTTTTCATGGCAATCTGCATTTTTCTGAGATTTTGTAGGAAATGGTCACCCAAATTCAGTCTCTGACAGCTACTTTTCCAAACTTCAGTATGCTTTTGAATGTATAGTTTGTCAGGAGAGGTATCAGCCAGATGCTGAGAAAGAGAAGTCTTACAAAGGCCCTAGTCATGTTCTAATAGCCAACACCTTTAAGTGATTTATTATTGATAAGATTTGGACTTTCCCACCCCCTTTGCTTCTGTACCTCTAGCTGTTTTCTTTTTCCTGTTTTTTCTCCTTCCTCCTGGGATCCCCAGTGATACGAGGATAAACAGGCAATGACAAGATTCAGGATTTGGGGTAGAAAAAAGGAGGGGGAACTGCCACGTGACTCAGAGGACATGACAAATGGTGGCTGTAGGGTATATTTCTGAAAATGGTTTCATTAACGATGATATCAAAGAGAGATTTTTTCTGTGAGTTTTTAAAGAATGGTTTTAAAATAATAGGTGCTTGTTAGCCATGTACAATGAAATGTTTTATTCCAATAATCCAAAACTGTGTTCCAGACAATCCTCTCTTATAATACCTCTTTTATTGCAAAAATATGGTCATTTTAAACCTATATAATATGTGAGAGGACAAGCTCCTAATGACTGAATGATTTTAGAATCCGTACCATTCAATCTCAAGAGAGGTATGACTATGACAAAGAAAGAAAAACCAGAGTAGACTAACAAATGAAAATATTTACCCAACATTCTGAGTGACAAATTTTGGAGCTTGTTTTACATAAATTTGACTTGTTTTTTGACTGGTTGTACAACAGACATTTGCTAAAGATTTTTAGGAACATGAAAATCAAGTTTTTATCAGATCTCAGTTAAGCTAATATGATCCACTCTGATTTGCACTTTTATCCAGTTCACAGGCTCAGGTTTTTCTTATCATTAAGAATCATAACATGAAGACACCTTCATCCTGTAGTAGTGATAAATAGATGATAGATAGATGATAGATAGATAGATAGATAGATAGATAGATAGATAGATAGATAGATAGATAGATGAATTAAAACATTGTGAAAGAATAAAGAATAAATCTCCACGATCTCCAACCCATTTTTTTCTTTCCATCAAAATTCAAGAAAGTTCATTTCTCCATAAAAGTGAATATAAGGGCCTTTGAATTGCCCACCAATCCTTATCAATATAGGCCCATAGTTCTCCATTCCCATTGTACCCAAATATATTGTATTTCTCCTTGTGCAATAGGAAAATCACAGAATCAAAGTTGAGGAGGGTTAAGACAAACTAGGAATTCAGATTAAGCTTCCTCAATAGATGGCTGCCCAGCCTATGCTAAAATACATTTGTGAGAAAAATCCAAATAAAGAAATATTTTGGGAAATATTAAAAAGGCAGAATATATTTCCCCAAAGGATCTTAAAGGCAGAAACCAACCCCCCCCCCCCCGCCTCAAGTCTCTCTGCCCCAAACAGAAACCAGGTCTGCAGAAATGCAGATTTGATAATCTTGTCAGAAAGACTGGAGCCAGGAAGCTTGGATTAGAAAGCCATACATCCCTAGAATCAACAATCTCTCTCACACAAAAAATCCAACAGTCATCAGCCACAGCCCCAAGGAAGCAGGATATGATCTTTGGGACATAATAGAATTAACCCACCACCATCAGAATACCAGAAAGGCAGACTCAGGTCAAAGTTCATGCCACAGGAACAACTTCAAACAAAAGCTCAAGAAAGCTGACCCTACTACATGTGGTCAGCTTTCCCATACTTCTGTCTGGCTTTGCTCTTCAATAAATTCCAACCTTCTTTCTAAAGCAGTCTCCATTTTGTTTATTCCTAGCTTGGACTGGACCCTAATGAAGATTTTTCTTTCAACACATTCTTGAAAGAAAGCTCTTGGTAATTGTCAACTATTTTTACTGAGTGGGAGCTTTTTTCCTAAGATTTTAATCAAAACCTACCATAATTTAAATCTTAATCTTGTGTTCTGCATTTTGAGATAATTCTTAAATTTGCATCTATCTATCACACTGATGATGTTACCTAGTTGGATAGTGAAACATCTGCTAGCAAGCAATCATGTTTGCAAATGCCAAGGACTCCACACTCTGTTTGTCTGATTATATATTTATTTATCTGACTATCAGTCTACCTACTTATCTATTTACCAGTAGTGTATGCAAATTTATAAAAATCTGGATAATTTTTCATCCTCTTTTTCAATGAAGTCAAAGTAACCACTTTTGTCTCAAGGGAAGTGATGAGCTGTGCCAATTATGCCTGTTTCTCAACTTTAAAGACAAAAGGTCTACAAAGCAAGAACAACACAGCCCAGGAAGCAATCTAAAATTATTTGATGTTGCTCCAATTGCCCCAGTTGGAAATCTATCAGTTTTGATATGTACCTGATTTGAAGGACACTGAATACTTTGGATCTTTCTTTACTGCTGAGCTGAGGTGCCCTCCATTCACCCATGAGAATTATGCAGAAACCTATTCTGGCATAAAATTTGCTATTTCTATTGCAACCAATATCTTGCCTCAATTACCTCTTTTTCCAGTAGTATTAGCCACATGACTTCTCTCCAAGGTAATGAGTGATAACACCAAATAGATTTTATATATTTAAAGTCTACTCATCAATGATATTGGAATCAGGGGGAAATTAATTTAAATCTCCAAGATCACATGAATTGTACCCTGTATTTCCAAAAGAACTATCTGATGTCAGGCCATCAGATGTTTATGCATTATGTTTTTTTAAAAAAATCCTAAGGAACATGTGAAATGACTAAGAACTGGAGGAAAGCAAATATTGTTCCTATCTTCAGAAAAAGGGAAAGAAAAATTCAGCAAATTATAGCCCAGTCTAACAATATTTTCTAAATATAATTTTTATTAAAACTTCTAAAGAAAACAATAAAAAAAGAAAAGAAAAAGCAAAAAGCAAAAAGTGCAAGGAAGCAAAAAAAGAGAAGAAAAAAAGAGAAAGATATGAAGTGTCTATTCTTCACAGTTTTAAGTACAAATATATTTTAAGCTCTCTAAAGTTGCAACATGTTATTCTTTCTCTAATCTATCCTATCCAATAATCAAAACTATAAATCATCAGTTTATGAAATGTTTTCACTTTTATGCAAAAAGTCTATAAGAGGCTTCCAGTCACCAGTAAATGTAGATAATGTATTTTCTCTAATCAAAGAAGTCAATTTATCCATTTCAGCAAAATCTCTCAATTTCACCACCATTCCTCCATAATAGGTAGTGCTGAATCTTTCCATCTCCATACATAGTAATCTCTGCATAGTAATCATATGTTGAAATAATCTTCCATAACTTTTTTCTGTTTATCCATGGTCTGACATTCATATTTGAAAAAAAATGCAGCAGATAGTAAAGAAGTTGATCTGTAAGGACTTTAAAAGTAATGTGATAATTACTAACAGATTTATCAAAAACAGATCTTACCTAATCTTATATTTATTTGATTAAATCATTCTCTAATAGATCATGGGAATGCTGTAAATATAATATACCTTGACTTTAGCAATGAATTTGGACAAAATACCCCATGATATAGTGATCGGCAAGCTAGTTAAATGCAGGCTGACATGACAGTTATAAGGATACATGGAACAATGCAATTGAGAAGTGGTAGATGCTCCTTCCTGGATGTGCTCAAGCAATGACTAGAATACCATTTCTTTGGGATACTTAATTTGTATTACTGTACTGAACAGATGGTTACCTAAATGCCACTTTATGGTTGTGTGAGATTAAACAACATAATGTTTTTACATGGTTAGTGCATGTAAGGAAGGACTTTTGGGTTCAATATTCCATACTATAGATTGTTACACTGTTCCTTTACTCTCCATCTGCCATTAAGGAGTCAGAAACTGAGAGTTCATCTTGTTCATTTAACCTATAATAAGTTTAAAATATAAATATAAAGCTAGTTTTATCCTTGAACTGACCTCATAAGACAGTAATTTGAAGAAAGAGATTTTTAAATGAGCTACTGCTGACATTGCAAATTTTCCTTGTGCAGAGGGATAACAAGCTTCTTGGAAGGCCTTCTTGTTGGTGTTCTGAGCAATCAGTAGATGGCAAATTTCTTGCAAGACCTGAGTTCCTCTGCAGGTGAATGAAGAAGCACTTTATGTTATTAGACCAGGGGTAGGCCACCTTGGCTCTTTTATGACTCGTGGACTTCAACTCCCAGAATTCCTGAGCCAGCCTTGCTGGCTCAGGAATTCTGGGAGTTGAAGTCCACGAGTCATAAAAGAGCCAAGGTGGCCTACCTCTGTACTAAACCAATATACTTTTCCTAACTGCTGTTTTCTTTGCCATTCAGACCTTCAAATGTGTTGGAACCACAAGGAGCTGCAAATGGGAATATTAATAATCTCAGTACATCACCAGTTTGGGGAACATTATCTTTAAAGTGATTAGTCTGTGCTTGGCCTAAATTTTCTATTCTTCTGTGTAAGCGGTTATTCTTAAGTCTCTTCTTGATGTTTCTTTCCAGACCAGCCAATCCTGCAACTTGACTGTTAACAATTTGCACAGATCTAAAGTAGCCTCTCACTGTTCCCCAATCCAACAACAACCATTGCCTGATTAAATCTGGCTAATTATCAATTGGTATCAGGCCACCTTTAGTCTTCTGGCTGCTGTGCCAGTTAAGCTTGCATCTCTTTTAGATGGTGGATGAATCAGGAAGGACCATGCAAAGCAGTTCTTTCTTATGGAAATACTTTCAACAGAGCTTTTAAAAAAACATGTAGCAGGATGGTAACAGGTTAAAATGCTATCGCTTCTCAATATTTTTTCTAACTTTCAGAGCATTTCTTTGCATACTGTATTGCTTAGTTTTTAGTCTTTTGTTCTGAACAATAGACTTATCCCTCTCTCATCCTCTCTTTTTAATCCCCTCAGCCTCTCCAATGCCCTTGTCTATGATTCATTTCTCTCTTAACTGTAGCAGCTTTTGCTCTTATACATTTTCTAACAAAAATAGTTTTGTTATCTCTTGCTGACTACTAGGGTGGGGGTGGGGATGGGAAATGGCTTCTTCCTACCTCCGAAAAACTCACACCATATGATCATCACTTTATCATCATCTTATCAAACATAAATTACACAGCTCATCCTAATCTAGGCTCTTATTTGTTTCTTTAAGACATATTATTAAACTGCATATCTTTTTTCTTGCTTTATTGGTTCATAGAGATTGAAAATTATGGAAGTGATAACTCCCAATTGCCTCTGGAGGACTCTGGCTGGAAAAAATATATACCGGTATACATTTTTGTAACTTTTGTATCTTTAAAAAATCCTAGAGCACTGGGGAACTACCTGAGGGTTGGAAAAGAGCTGATGTGGTTCCCAACTTTTAAACAGGGGAAAAAACAGATCCAGGAAACTACAGACCAATCAGCCTAACATTAATAATGTTCAGATCTCTGAACATCTAGAAACAAATAAAGTTATAACTAGAAGCCAGTATGGGTTTGTTAAAAACATCATATCAAACCAATCTTATTTCATTTTTTGACAAAATGACTAAATTAGTAGACCAGCGAAATGCAGTTGACATAGTATACTTAGACTTCAGCAAGGCATTTGACAAAGTAGACCACAACCTACTTCTTCGTAAATTAGTAAAATGTGGGATAGACACCATCACCACCAGATGGATTTGGAACTGGCTGATAAACCATATTCAGTGAATAGTCTTTAATGGTACTAAGTTTACATGGAGAGAAAGTTTCCATCTTAGGGCTAGTACACTTCAACATCTTCATAAATGACTTAGATGCAGGAATAGAAGGGGAACTAATCAAATTTGCAGATGACTAAGCTGGCAGGAATAGCCAACATCCAGAAGACAAGCTCAGGATCCAAAAAGATCTTGACAGACTTGAACAACGGGCCCCATCCAACAACATGAAATTTAATGTGGAGAAAAGCAAGGTTTTACACCTACCTGTACGTAGGAAAAACCAAAGGCACAAGTATAAAGTCAGTGAAATCTGGCTCAAAAACAGTAACTGTGAGAGGAATCTTGGAGTCCTAGTGGATGATCACTTAAACATGAACCAGCAATGTGCGGCAGCAGCCAAAAAAGCTAATAGAATCCTTGGTTGTATAAACAGAGGCATAGAATCAAAATCATGCGAAGTATTAGTACCATTTTATAAAGCCTTAGTAAGGCACACCTGAAATACTGCATCCAGTTTTAGTCACCACATTACAAAACAGATGTTGAGATTTTGGGAAAAAGTGCAAAGAAGAGCAACTAAGATGATTAAAGGCCTGGAGATAAAAACATATGAAGAATGGTTGCAGGAATTGAGTATGGCCAGTCTAGAGAAAATATGATAGCATATTCCAGCATTTGAGGGCCTGCCACAAAGAAGAGGAGGTCAACTTATTTTCCAAAGCACCAGAGGGCAAGATAAGAAACAATGGATGGAAACTAATCAAGGAGAGAAGCAACCTGGAATTAAGGAGAAACATCCTAATAGTGAGGACAATTAACTAGTGGAACAGCTTGTCTTCAGAAGTTGTAGTAGGGGCTTCATCACTCAAGGTTTTTAAGAAAAGACTGGACAGCCACCTATCTGAAATGGTATAGGGTCTCCTGCTTGAGCAGGGGGTTCGACTAGCAGACATCCAAGATCCCTTGCAGCTCTATTCTGATTGATTAAACTTCATCTGAATTTTCCAGATATTCTGAACTAAAATTCTGTATTAGCTGGAAATGCCAGGAATTGTGATCTAACAATTGCTTGTCCTCTTCTCTGTTTTTATCTCTAGTGCTATTATTTACAGCAATGTTTCTCAATCTTGACAATTTCAAGATTTGTGATCTTCAGCTGGTTTACAGTGTACAGTAAACTGTTGAACTCCAAGCAGATTATGAATCACAGGAACATTTTCTTCGGATGACTTTGGAAATGAGATTTGTTCATGCCTGATACTGATGCTTATACAGGGAACTTTGTGGATTTGAACTCTCAGAATTCTCCAACCAGATCTAGCTGGACATTTCTGGGAGTTGAAGTCTACACATCTCTTTTTTAAAATAATTTTTAATGTATCTCCAAAGTTAAAATACAAAATTAAAAGAAAAGAAAAAATCAGCTACAAATAAAACAACCAAACAACAAAATAGTAATAAAATATGCATACAACAAATAACAAATATATTATTGATATTAACATTAAACATAAAACATCCACCCTTGTTGTATGCTGAAACATATATCTCAGTCTACTCATCTTAAGGTTGCTAAGGTTGAGAAATACTAATTTAGAGCAAGGAAGCAGTATTCTGTCCTGGTCCAAAAGGCAACAATACATTAGGTTCCTACCATTATTTGTAGCATAGCAACAGTCCAAATCAAGACTTCCATACATCGTTTCATTTTTTAAAATGGCTGTCCCTGCATATGCTATAAATAATGCTATTTTCCCCAATAGTCAAAGTTGTTTCAAGTAATTTCCCTGCCCTAGGAGTGAAACGATAGCATCTTCTACCACAGGGGTCCCCAACCCCAGTCCGTGGACCAGTACTGGTCAGCAGCATGCCAGAAACCAGTCCGCACAAACCAGTGAAGCCCCATCTGCGGGATGCAATCAGCATGCAAACCTATAGCCCCTCCGGTCCGTGGAAAAACCTGTCTCTGTGGAATCGGTCCCTCGTGCCCAAAAAGTCAGGGAACTCTGTTCTACCATACCTGAGGTAACTCCAATCTGTTCTGTTCTGTTCATGGGGGAGGTATAGCTTCTTCTCCAGTTTTCTGCTATTATATTAATATCTGCCTCGTAAGACTTCTGCTGTTCTTTGCCTAATGATAAAGCTGGATCATTTGTAGTATGTTATTGGGCATGCATGACATTTCTTCATCTGCTTGTAGCAAAATGAGGTCTCTCCGATATTTGGGTATTAGCAATGCACTTCTATGTTCCCACAATATTGTCAGGCTTGCATATAGCTTGGGAAGTTGAGTTGATTAGTTGCCAATTCAATTCCTGCTTCAGTGAAAAGGCTATGAAGATAGTTGTGGTGTAGTTTCACTGGCGATATAGGGCAGGGAGTTTCTCATTGATGGATATTTCCACCTCTTGGAATAGCCGTCCTATAGCTATATTGCCACCAAGATCCCCTCCTTTTCTTCCCAGTTCCTCTGAATAGTTTTGCAGAGCTGTAGTTTAGCTTTTGAACAACCTCTACCCCTTGCTTCAAAAAGTAAAGGCAGACAGGGAAAAATAAGGGGGAGAGCAGAGTAGAGGCTAGTTTTTCCTTGTACTTTCCTACTGGATAGCTGGAAAGAGCACTGGCTTACAACATGGGAGGACAAAATGGGGACACTTCCAGAGTGGTATAAATAATGGGGACACTTCCAGAGTGGTATAAATCTGCAAAAGAAGGAGTGTTTTTAAGATCTAACCATGCTGGAGGGCTTATGAGATTGGTTTATGGCATGGTGGAATAAATCTTTCTCACCATTTGGATCTTCGTTTTTGATTACTAGTTTTTGAGTTTAGAAACACTGCCCTGCAAAGCAAAATTAGTGAGTGGTGTCAGAGCATAAAGGCTCCAGGAATAAAGTCTGAGGAGCCACTAACTTGTGAGTTGTGTTATAGCAAACTTAATAGAATTGGAATGTTGGTTCTTATTGCCTGGCAGAACTGTTTTACCAGTTGGGTCAGTAACTGTTGGCAACCTATGGATTCAGTGAAAAGATACAAGCATATCATCAGCATGGCCAATCTTTTTCAAATCAAGCCCAAATAAGCTTCCAAAGCAAAAGTTGTCCAGTCAGTGTTCCCTGATTCATGTACCTCTTGAGTTCATGATCATTCATTATAGAATCTTCATGTTTCAAAAATCTATTTCTTCCTTCATTGAATATAAGGAGCCAGAAAGAGGATGGCTTTAGCCTGACCCATTGTAAAGAGAAAAGAGGAATGTGTTGATCAGTCCAGTGGTATGTTCTATTAAAGCTTCCACTGAACCCAGATCCCATCATGAATATCTATGTCCTGAAGAAAAAGATCTTTAAACTCTGTCTCCACCCCTTCTTCAGAGGACAGCCTCCTGCTATTTTGACTTTTTTTTTACTTCAGCCTATTTATTATAATTTCTAGCTAGCATAATCCCCAACTGCAATTTTCTGAAATACAGTATAGTATATAATGCATCTCCTCTCTTTACCATAATTCATGTCTCTTCTGGAGTCTTTAAAATCATTTGACTTACTCTTGATTCCAAATTAAAACTAAAGGGCAAAGGTTAAACATCTGTGGCAGGCCTGCTGGCATCAAAACAAACAAAAATTCATGTTTTCAGCCTCTACAAAGTGAAATATATCAATATAGCACTTAAAATGTCCATCACTCCCTTTAAAATACATCCGGGTGGCACAGGGCAAGTGCAATGATGACATAAAATAGTATTATATTGCTGCTGTTATCACAATAAATTCTAAAATTGACTTTCTCCCTTTTTGGAATTCATAAAGATATTCTTTACATTTAGCTAGTTTCTTAACCATTTCATTGCCATAGACAAAGTAAATAAAGAAGAGAATGAATGCACTAAGAAAGTTCTCAGAACTGCCTGGGTCATTACCTGTTTCCAGAGGTTAACCAGACTTCAGATAAAACTATCATTTGTCATAAAAATGAATACCTCTTTTCTGAGATCAAACACTTTCTAACAGCAAGTCTCAAAATCAACATAATTCTAAATCTATCCACATTTCTGTGGATCAAAGAATGTACTGTAACAAGGACTGCTTCTGAATGTACTGTAACAAGGACTGCTTCTCTTCCCAATAGTTTAAAAGAGATCAGGCCATAACTTCAATTTCATGAACATAGAGAAATATAAATGTACTCTAAAATCTTATACTATGTTGGAGATTGCTAACATTTCATGTTATGTGTATTCAAAGAAGATAAGTAGAAAACTTTTGAGTCTGGATAAGTATTGTTTCTTTAAATGAATCTTCCATAGAACACAAGATAGATGTACTTGTCTATTATCTTAGAACAAGAGTTCCTAAAATTTTTGCCATCACACCTTCCTTTAGTGTAATCTTAATGTACACACCTTCCCTAAAAAAATCAACACCAAAATGAGCACAAATGAACAATGAAAAGAATGCAATGAAACTTTGGGAAAGGTCAATTTATTGTAACTAAGTATTATAGAGTTCTTCACATCTCTCCTAGATTCTATCTGTATCTCCAGAAGGAAGATATACCTCATTGTTTGGGAAACCATTCTTGGAGGAAGCACCAATATCTTCAGTAATCTGATTTCACTGTTGTGTTGTACATTAAATAATATACTGTAGTTCTCTGATTTGGGCAGCTTCTGAACCATTCTGTACATATGCATATGTACATATGTACAACTACATATGCATGTGGTAAGCCTATGGCAAATTGGACAGGCAGAGATTAGGAGGTGATAAAGGCTTGGTAATCTCTTCATACATCACTTTTTCTCCAAGAATTTATGAGTGCTAGTTCTTCATTAACTCCTATTTGCAGTTAGTGGATCTTAATCCCAGCAGAAAATATGGGAAAGCTAGTTTAGTTTTGCTTATCTGCATGGTAGAGCAATGATAAAGAATAAAACCTTTATTTGAAATATTGGTTACTTCTTCCCACTAATTGGAAATTTAGTCATTTCTTCCCTTTATATGATGCTTAATTAAAATGTAAGGGGCTGAAGTATGTGACTGAGACTGAACACATATTAGTTACCATTACATTATTTCTTACAATACTACAGGGGATCAGAGAATTCCAGGTACCTAGCTGGAAAAGTATTGGTGATCTATATAGTTAGATATTGTACATTAATATTTCCCACTAGCATATGATACTAAGGGCAAAGTGCTTCTAAATGTGCCCCTTATATTTCAATATGACCATTAAGCTGCTTGTCAATTTGTAAAGCTAATTTCTCCATCTCTTTCTCCCTTTGACCTCCAGTGGCTTCAAATGTTAAATTGGCTGTTTTATTATTTATGTACACATCTTTCTGCAAGATTCAGTGAATGAAGACAGTGGAGGAGGAGGAGTCCATAACAAATTACATCCCCAATTTTCTGTCATTTTCTCTTAAAAGCTATTAAAATGAAGCCCTTACTTTGTTCCCCAAAATTGGCTCATTGCAAAAGAAAATGGGCAGGCTTTGTGTTTGATTTAGTATCTCCCTCTCCCACCAAAGCATTGATTCTTGGAGAACATTTGTGTGTCTACAATAAGGGGATGCTCCAGTTTCACTTGTGCTCACCGACACGTGCATAGGAACACACATGCACATGTTAGAACCAGCTTGCCCCAAAAGCTGGGAGCCAGAGCAATTAAAGGTTAAAATGAAGCAGAAACAAAAGGAAGCTTTTCAAGCTTACATAATGATCCCAGCTATTTAGTTACATACCAAATCTTGCCGGCTCTGTTCTTTATAGCCCAGTGCTGTACTTCTGCCCCCAGTTGACCATCTTGGCTCTCATCCAATTCTCCTGGGTGTAAAGGCAATAACTATTTCTTCTCTGCTCTAGCTGAGACCTGCTCATTTATATTAAGGCCTGTATCACTCCCTGCAAGTTTTTGTTGTATTTATCATTGTTCTTCCTCAGTAGTAGTCTGTTTCCATGTCATGGGATGCAACTTGTTTCAGTGACACACTTGACAGCAGGTTGGACATTGCAGTTTCAAGCTTCCAAGGGGTAAAGTACTCTGAAGACAGGAATAAGTATTCTAGAGGAAAAGATTCCTGCTCCCTCACTTAGTCAAAACTAAAATTGTTGAGGTTTGGGAAATTTCTGTGCAATGTCATTGTGAAAGCACTGATTTATCTATTGCCACCATGACGAAAAAGCCAGCTAGGCAGAGTGAAGAGGAAAATAAGGTGGGGAGAGGGGCAAGAAGAGAAGAGAAGAGTCACTTATGAAGCAGAATAATGTGGTGGAGGTCCTATTTTGGATTTTATTTTGATATGCTGATTTTTTGCTTTAATTTTAATGAAAATGTAAAAAACATGTGAGTGATACATTCCCATGGGTTTTGAATATGTGTTTTTGTTTTTGTTTTCTTTTGTTCTCTGCCTCATAATTCCTAATTCATTTTGCTACATGCATTTATACAATTAGGTGATTCTGAAGGAAACAGTAGTTTTGGAATGGAAAGGAAAATAGTATAACAAAGTAGAGTAGAAGTCAATCTTGTATCCATGGAAAAAATTTGAAATAGCCTCCTGCTGTCTTCCAGCCCAGATTTACCCACAGACATTTTAACCTTCCTAAATTGGTGCCATGGCTAGGAATTCTGGGAGTTGAAGTTCTAACATATCTTAACAGAATAACAGAACAGAACAACAGAATAATAACAGAGTTGGAAGGGACTTTCGAGGTCTTCTAGCCTAACCTCCTGCTCAAGCAGGAAACCCTATACCATTTCAGACAAATGGTTGTCCAATCTCTGTTTAAAACCTTCAGTGTTGGAGCACCCATAACACTGAACATTTTAAAGAAAAGATTGGACAACCATTTATCTGAAATATTATACGGTTTCTTTCTCTTGAGGATGTCAGGTTGGGGAAGGGTCACTGAAATAGGGTGGTCCAAGTAGTCTGTTTGGATGCAGGATTTTCTAATTAATTGCTGTTAATATTTGAGCTAAAGTAAACATCTTTGGAAAGACTGCTGATCACTGATTACATTTATAAGATTTATCTAAGACTTGACTCTGAATGAGACAATAATTATTTGAGACTGGATGGACAGCAGGAAGAATCATGTTTGTTTTCTGAAAGCACTTTCCAAAGGTGGAGTTTACACATTTGTGTATGGCCCCTTCAGTGCTGAGACAACCTCACCACTATTATCCATATCACAAATAATGTTATAGTCGCACAATAGACCACGGTCACAGGTTGTATTTGAGGCTGCCTTTGGAGACAACATAGCTATTTCAGCTGATTCAGAAAATGGAAGTTAGATAATTGCCTTTGTTGGCTAATTAATCCCAAAGACAAAATGCTGATTTTAACCTTTAAAACAGATTTCCTTTGCAAAGGTGCAAAATTAGGATTGGTAATTCAGCATTTACAGAGAGAGCTTTTCCCCATCCTAGAGTGCACAGCCTATAAACCCCATTGCCCTGATTTTTGCTGCAATACCAAGAATCCACTTGGTTGTATTCTTATAGCTGTGATGTCTAGCAAATGCACTTTTTAACTTTTAATTATTGGGGAAAGCAGGGGAAAAGACTGAAACAGGAAAATCTCATATTATCCTCATCTCTTGAAAAGTCATGGCAAGCAGCAGCCATAGCAGTAAGATGGCTGGTAATTAAAGCACCTTTGCTTCTCTGTAGTGAAGTTTGAAGGTGTTATTTTCCAGTCCATCGAAGCACAGAAAATCCATCTGGGGCAGACAGAGCCAATGCTTAGAAAAGGAAACTCTTGAGAGTCGGATCAGGATTGGTTGGAATAAAGATATTTCCTTACTAATAAGGATCCCTTAGAAAATCACAACTCTAGTTTGCAGTGGAAAAGTAATATGGCATGTGGGGAAGCTTAATTTAGATGCAGAGGCACAAAAATAAATAGAGGAAAGGATAGGCTGCATGCTATAATCTTATATATGCATACTCAGAATTAAAGCTCATTGAGTCCAACAGGATTTACTCATATGTAAGTGTAAATAAAATTACCGTGTGTCTTTAGAAAGCAATAGAAACGACTAAGGGAAAAATAACAGTGAATTGCAGGGAATGTCTGCGAAGTTATTGTTTCCAGTTCTAGACACATACCTTAACACTACATGATTTGCATATTGATATTAATTAATGTTTATATTGAATTCTCAATCTCACAGTATTCCAGAAATTGCTGTTAGAAACTGAACATGGATATGCATAAAACAGAAAATATTTTGTTTGAATCTCAGAACAAATATATTTTGTTGCAGAAGTTCTGCTGAATCATTCTAGATGGACACAGCTCAACAGAAAAAGAAGTGAGAATTGTTGTTACCATTTGAAGTTTTTGTCTATGTTCTTGGACTTTTCTCACTCTCCGCCACCAAAATTAATGCTCAGAACTATAGGTTAGTTTGTAGCTACCACAACACAGCCTACTAATGTGTACCATACAGATAGTCCTCAACTTACATCCATTCATTTAATGACCATTTGAAGTTAAAACAGTACTGAAAAAAGTGACTTATCACTGTTTTCACACTTATGACCACTGCAGCATCCCCTTGGCTACGTGATCAAAATTCAGATGCTTGGCAACAGGCATGTATTTATAATGATTGCAGTGTCCCAGGGTCATGTGATCCCCTTTTGTGATCTTCTGCCAAGCAAAGCCAATGGGGAAGCCAGATTCACTTAGCAACCATGTTACTAATTTAATAACTGTAATGATTCACTTAACAACTGTGGCAAGAAAAGTCGTAAAATGGAGCAAAATTCACTTCACAACTGTCTTGCCTAACTGTGGTCATAAGTCAAGGACTACCTATATTCACACCAAACAGACATGTTTAGGTTCAGATAGAAACCAAGTAGCTCTTTGATGTATGAACCATTTTGTGTATCTGTAATTCTGAATTATAAAATTTGATGCAGAGATCCTTAAAAATTGCTGTCTTTAGAGTGACAGAAAAAACAGGATTCTAGTTTGCATATAATTTGCATATGCAAACTTATGGATGCAAATTTATGAATAAATTCATTATAATTTCATAGAAAGATAATAGCAATAGCATTTAGACTTATATTTTGCTTCACAGTGCTTCACAGACCTATGTGATTTACAGAGTCAGCATATTGCCCCCAACAATCTGGGTCCTCATTTTACCGATCTCAGAAGAATGGAAGGCTGAGTCAACCTTGAGCTGGTCAGAATCAAACTCCAGATTATGAGCAGAGTTAGCCCGCAATACTACATTCTAACCAATGCGCCACCACAGCTCCAAGATGTATTACTATAGAAGACAAGTCTAACCAATATGCATGTTCAATAAAATATCCAGAGACTAAGTGTCAAAGGACACTAGTCACTGTCTTCCTCTGTTACACTTTTTGATTCTGAAATAAAATTCAGATTAGATAACCTTTCAGAAGATGCTGTCTCACAAACCTTTATCTCCTAGTGAATGTTATGTGATCATCCCACCAGACTACTTTAATTATTGCCTTATCCAAGGGAATCTTGCTTTTACATGTTTAGATTTCTCCACAGTTTTGCATCTCTACTTTGCCATTATTCTGAAAACAGCCAAATTTTGTTCCTTTTCCATTTTTTCTAAACTTCTCTTTTGAGATTGGTTTAGCCAACACACAATGCCCTTTCCAACTGGTGCTCCTCTGACTTCCTTACTTGTAAATATACTTTTCCCTAACTTCAAAGAGGATTTCTTTTTAACTTTGCTTCTTGTAGACTGGTTGGTTTTAAATCCATCCATTCATTCATTCATTCATTCATTCATGCATTCCTTTTTTTCTTGCTATTTATGTCATTCATATTTCAAATGTTTGAGCTTAATATAATCATACAGGTTTCTGATCTTTGTGCTGTGGGTATGTTTAATATGTGTGTCTGTACCCAAATACATACAAATATAGTGTATATGTGCAGGTTTTATTATACTGCATTCTGCACATCAACAATTATTTTTCTTATTTGATATTTCTAAATATAAAACAAAATAGGAAGAAGGAAAAGAAGGAAAAATAGATGCCACGGTGGAACTAGGAAGGAAGCAGACTCCACCATGATTGTGCTTCTAGCTTTCAGGGTCCTATAGACCAGGGCTTTTCAACCTTTTCACAGATTGTACCACTTTTAGGACATGACAATATTTGAGTACCACCAGTGCATAGCAAGGTGTCAAAAACTTGATGACTAAAAAAAGGGGGGGAGGATTTTGCGCGTTACTGGTTAGATTCATTTGTTGTTATAGAAATGGCTAATTTATAATATTATGGAAAAGTAAAAAGTTGAGGTTCAATGTTAATGCTTCCTTCCTACTGCAACAGTGGAACTCAGAAATCAATGCCTTTCCTTTTCTTTTCCCCTTCTCCCCCTCACTTTTCCCTTTTTCTCTCACCCTTCGCTCACAACTCCCCTTCACCCTTTGCTAGCAAAAACCTTTCACTTGCTCTCCTTCACTCACACATTGCTCGTAAAAGCTTCTCTGTCACACAAGCCCCTCACTCACTCTTTCATTCACTTTTCGCTCATGAAGGCCGCTCGCTCGATCTCTTCACCGCTTCGCTAACAAAAGCCTCTTCCCTTCTCTTCTCTCTCTTTTCCGTGTGTTTTTTTCCTCTCCCGCCAAAACCTGCTCCTTTTATAGCTTCTCCTCTCTACGCCTCCTCTTCCTCCTTTTCTCTTCCAGGTGTGCCAGAAGCTCCAATCAGCATGCAGCCATGCCCACAGATCCTGGGGCTTCTGCTGAGCCCTGCAGCTCCAGCTGGTCTCCTTCAGGTCTGTGCGGTGCCGCTTTAGCTGGTTCCCACCCCGCTACACTTGACTAGGGGTTGCATACTACCTGCCAGGTGCTAAAGTACCACCGGTGGTACACATACCACTGGTTGAAAACCCTGCTATAGACAGTCTGAGACACATTAGCTGCCAGCAGCTACCTCTTTTACTTTAGGGCAGGGGTCTGCAACCTTGACCGCTTTAAGACTCGTGGACTTCAGCTCCCAGAATTCCTCAGCCAGCTATGCTGGCTGAGGAATTCTGGGAGCTGAAGTCCACGAGTCTTAAAGCAGTCAAGGTTGCAGACCCCTGCTTTAGGGGAAGCAGGAGTGAGATTGTTAGAGAAAGATCCAAGCCAAGTGGCAAATAAGCCATCCCCTCTTCTTGCCCACATGAAGTAGTGCAATTCTGCCCTCCTACCTCTTGTTGGAAGCCTGAAGAAAATCTAGCATAAAAAACATAAATGTGAGAGATTTGAAAGGAATTCAGGTAACTTACTGCTAACAGGGGGGGTAAAGGGGTGGGAAAAAAATGGCTGGGGTGGAGGCCGTGTGGTGACTAGAGTGGAAGGTCAACTTCTGATTCCACCTGCTACTGGTCTCCTAAGTTCACCTCCAAAATAAAAGCTGGTAAAATATAGATTTTACTGTACACACGTCTTGTAGGGCAATATCGGGAAAAGAAATAGGGAAAACATTGACTTGTTGGTATATTTAAGTTAATTTAAAGGGTCTCCCTCATGGGCTCAGGGCAAAGTCATGAGTAGAGGAGGGAACTGGTATTATCAGGACAAGTGCAAATGGGAACAAGGACAAAATGAATTCCCTGAAGTTGTTCACAAGATCTTTTCAAGACCAAACTTAGTAATAACATTTAAAACAATATTTTAGTCCTTTTGGGTGAGGGCTGGCTTAGCTATCTGGATAAGGGGGGGGGGGCTCCATTCAAATTCTTCTTCTTTGCCCCAAGCACCAGGTTACTTCTGCCTTGCAATCCTAGATTGTTCTCCTCCCTCTCCCGTAGGGGGAGGAAGAAAATTGAGTGAGGAGGGGAAAAGGAAAGGGGAAAACAAATCAATGAAAGCATCTTACTAAGATGTATCCAGTACGCGCTGGCTCTCTCTCCCCTCACTTCTCTGCCTTGCTCTTGGTGCACTCGGTTTGTCTTTCCTCTTTTCTTTAATTTTTCTTTTATTCTCGCCCTCACCCAGCCCACATTTCCATATCAAACCTGGGATCATACTTGCAGCTGCTATAAAAAGGCCGTCAAAGGGCAGCATTCTTAAAGGCATACTCCAGCCAACGAGGGGACGGCGTCGTGTTGTTTTTTTTTAACGGACACACACAAACACACACACACGCGGCACAAGAACACCCCTCCACCTCCTCTTCCCCAACCGGGAGATCTTTCCTGAAGTTTACCCTTCTCTGCCCTCCTCACCCGCCGCTTTTCTTCTCCTGCCAGCTTGCCCGGGCCATCCGTCACCATTTCCACCACGGGGAGGCAACGCAACCAGCCCCTTCAGCGGCTGAGCATTGGCCGGAAAACTTTGGTCGCCGGGGCCATCGGCGTGGTGATGATCTTAATCCTGGTGATCCTCATTCCGGTGCTGGTGAGTTCCGTGGGCATCGACGGACACTACGAGATGCTGGGCACCTGCCGCATGGTCTGCGACCCCTACCTGGGCAAGACCACCACCACAACCAGCGCCAGCAGCATCCGGAGCGAGGGCGCCGAAAGCCTCAGTAGCGATCACAGCGGACTGCCCCCGCCATCCACCCTCGTCCAGGGGCCCCAGGGCAAGCCGGGGCGGCCGGGCAAACCGGGCCCGCCGGGGCCCCCGGGCGAGCCGGGCCCCCCGGGCCCCCGGGGGCCCCCGGGCGAGAGAGGAGATTCTGGGAAAACCGGTCCGCCTGGTCTGCCCGGTTCGGGGCTGAGCACAGGGGCCATCAGCGCAGCCACCTACACCATGGTGCCCCGCGTGGCCTTTTACGCCGGCCTCAAGAACCCGCACGAGGGCTACGAGATACTCAAGTTCGACGACGTCGTAACCAACTTGGGAAACAACTATGATGCTGCCACGGGCAAGTTCACCTGCAACATCCCGGGCACCTATTTCTTCACCTACCACGTCCTGATGCGCGGCGGCGACGGGACCAGCATGTGGGCAGACCTATGCAAGAACGGGCAGGTAGGCGGGCGCCTCCGCTTGGTTCTCCTGGCCGGCCGTTGGGGGAGCCTTGGCTTCCTAAGCGCAGTTGTCGGTCCCCTGGGACTGGGAAAGGAGGGAGAGGGGACCTTCCGCCCAAAGGTGTTTTTAGAAGAGCTGGCGAGCATTCCTATATACTGGAGGTAAGGAGGCTTCCCGGAACCATTTGGTTGCTGCCTCCCCAAAGTGCACAGTAACTTTAGTCCACGTGTGTGCAATTGGCGAAGATGGTGCCTTGCCCCGCGAAAGTGGGACTGCGATACCCTCTCGGTCGGTACTAAACCCTGCCGAACGGAGAGAGGCTACTTCTGTGCAAGTATATTTTGCGGGAGATAATTTGTAGAAGACCTGGAGACGCACCTGGCTGGGTAATTGCAAATCTGCGGGGAAAATCCCTCTTTCTGTCATAGCTTAGTTGTCCAAGAAGTTGTGATGGGGAGTATCAGTGGCTGATATGCCATGCATTTCCCCCCTCCCTCTGGAAATGATAGGAATCTCAATTCAATAACCAAACCACAAAATACTTCGCTTATGCCAAAGGACAGAAGCTTGTAACTTTCTTAACAGAAACTTAGGTGCAAAACTCCTCAACCATTTTTTATACCTCAGCACCCCACACAGAGACACAAATTTAGCATTTCCATCTTAATGCATCAAAAGAACATTAAAATCCAATAAAGTAATGTCTCCTATCATTTATATTCCTGCTCTTTATTCTGCACATTGGGGTGAGGAAAAAATGATCAGTGGTAACCAACACTCTCCCCCCATTCTAATACCCCCTCCCTAGCTCTTACCCACACCTCTCTAGTAAGCAACCTTACATTATTCTTACTGCATCAGTTGATTCATGCATATTTTGTAGCAAGCCTTATTGAATTCAATGGAGCTTACTCCCTTGGAGTAAAGGAACACTGGGCTTCAGCGCTAGTTAAATGCATTGAGATTGAAATCTCTTTAATTTGCTCATTTAAATTTCTCCTTTTCTGATTCTCAAAATGTGTTGCATTTCAGTTTTAACGCATATGCGAACGCACATATACATATCTATGTTGCTTTTCTTTAAAATAAGTCCAGAATGGTGGGAAATAGCCTTTCAAAGAAGTAAATTAACTGCTTCTTCAATCACCCTGTCCAGCATCTCAAAAATCTCTTTTTTCTCACCAAATCATCCCTTTGTGATAATACAAGTTAATATTGCCAGTGCCAGAGGGAGACTAACAATGAGTTCTTCATGCTTTCTAATTGAATTTCATAATTAAGTCCAGCCTCTGCAGAACAGCTTTTCATGTTGCATCCAACTAACATCTTTCTCTTTCTTTTTTAACGTTCCTCCTCTCCTTGGCAATCCTTCAGCACTGCTTGACATGTGTTTACATGGATACTAGGATACTACTGCTTGCAAAGATCTCACCTGTGTAGTCTTCATTAATTAATTGAACAGAAATCTCTACAGCTATAGTGCTAACCTCACAATCACAAACTTGAGTTTCAATTTCCAGAGACTGTTAGGTTTGTTTCAATCCAAAGGTGTAAAAATCTTATGGCACGAGAGAGACGAATAAATCCTGCATCTAACATGAAGAAAAGCAAGCAACACAATGTATTTGTTAGTCTTTAGGGTACCAGAAGACTGTTGACATGACTTCAATCTCCTGCTCACCCATAAATATTTGTTGAAAAGGTGATTAAATCTAGTTTTAACTGCTCTGATATCATGTCTTAAAAAGAAATCCAATCTTTAATCAATAACTAAGCAGTTAGCATAAACTTGAATATGGAACAAAACACACATATATACTCTCTTGTATGGCTATCTTTAAAAACTTCGCTGCAAACTCATTAATTCTCATATATCTATGGGAAGAAATCTAAGACTGAAGACTATAAATGTTATTATTCCCAGATATGTTCATATTTTGAAAGATAATTTTCTGAAGGTAGAGCCCCAAGGTGTAATATTCAGTGCGGGGGAGGATCTTCCCTTTAAAATCACTGCACATGTCTCCTGCCAGTAGGCAATGCTCAAGCTTTTTAAATTTTTATTTATTATTTTGTTCTTGTTTTAACTACCTGCTAGTGGGTTATTTTATTTATATGGTTTTTATGTTTTTAATTGCACACTATCCAGAGTCACACAGTGAGTGAGATGGGCAGCTTCTAATTTTGATTAATAAAAAGATAAAATTTTGAAAGGCAGTTGGGGGGAGAGTCTTCAGTTAGACCCACGGCTTGACTTTCTCATCCTTTTCTTCTAACTGTGTGTGCTTTTGCTTTTTCATTTGTTGATTTATTCAAATTAGTTATAGCCACCCAACTCCAATGAATTTGTATACTTTCAAGTAAAGCTCCCTCATCTCAGTTTTGATGGCTTATGAGTTCTCTGACCAGATCATTCTTTGGTTAAAAAGAGCTCTGGTTAAAGTGCTTTACAATATCTTCTAATCTGAAGAAAATGCCACAAAGCTTTCTCAGTGTTTTATTTGACATGAGTCAGCATCCCTATCTTTACAATATTAACTATGGTAGCCTGTTTTTTCTTGTTGTTGTTGTTCTGGGGTTACTGTCTTAAATGCAACAATGGCTCAAAATATTTGACTTGAGGTGAAAGGCAAGGATGTTTTCCCATATCATGTATAAAGGTTGACTCCTGTGACAGTTGAATTTAGCTGCATAATTGAAGACAGGAAAACGTGTTCCCCATTAATTTGGATGGTGCAGAATAAATCATCTAATATATTTGATTTAGTCCTTAAACATTTCAATACCATCTCTCAATATCCTTTTCCTGAAGCAACTGGCTCAGTCTGTCTAATGTTAGAACAGGTCTTTTAGAGATTCCAGACCAGCGTAGACTCTTATAGAAGTAATAAATGGCTTCTCTGGGCATATTAGTGTATGTAGCACTATATTGTTGGGCAAGTGTTTACTCTCCTGGAAGGTTTCCTGATTTCTTAGATTGCCTAGAATTGTCACCAGTTCAGTGAAGAATGTCTCTGCCCTGAACAGTTGCATGAAAAGCAGAAATTTGACAGGTGCCACCTTATCTAGTAATGGAACAAAAAAGTATCTGTTGAATTTCTGCTTCTTATGCACATGAGGACTCAGTTCCTCCAATAGACATAGAAGTGAAAGGATTTGGGTGACTGCTTTACTTCTGTGTACACAATATAAATTGTAATTGTCTTCTTGATTTATCTTATGCCATGTAAATCCCATTTTGGCCAATCTTACAATAGCCTACTGTACAAATTCTAGTGATTGGAAGTGTCCATCAACCACAAGATTCAATTCAGATCTCAATTTGGGAAACAATTTACCCTGAACTGATTAGAAGACTATCAAAGTTGATTTAGGACCTAAATCCAAACTTCAGTGAAGAAATCAAAATATCTGTGTTTGATAGATTTGAAATCAACAAATGGATAACTTCTTCAAATTTGATGAGGTTTATGGGAATGCTAGCCCTTTATGACCGGATGAAGCCTGTCAATTTTCAGACTAATAGATAAAAGGTATTTTTGTGTTTGGTATGTTTATGGATTGATTTTTTAAAAAACTAAAAAGGTAGCTGCTGATAATGTTTTCTCTGTAGAATTGAATCAAATTTTCAGTAAGTGGCTTCTTCTGATGGAATAAGGTATATCATATTTAAAATGATATATTTATTTTGCAGAAGAGAAGTCTTGAGGTCTTATTATTTAGGAATTTCAAGAAAAGATTGCCCTAGTTTTTAAAAGAGATGGCCTCAGTATTAAGATATTAGCAAAATATTGCAAGTATTATTTAATTTTATGTGCAAGTAAAACCTTCTGTTTTGTGTACTTGATGAGATGGGAAAGTTTCAGGAACTGCTCAGCTGGCATAAAAAAAATCACAGTAGGAAGAGATGGATGTTGGTTGTGGAAGATACCCACAGCTGAACGAAAAAGGTTTCAGCAACCAACATTTTCAAAATCTCTCTGCTTCATCCTTCTACATCCTGCAATTATAGCCAATTATTTTCCTATGTGTTGCTGGAAAAAAAAAGAACATTATCAGAGAGCATGGAACTCTTTATATGGAAGTTTGTCTGCCAATTAGTGTTCTTCTCTTTGAAGTACTCTGACATGTTTCCAAGGGAATCCTGAGGATTCTGCAGAAAAATAATTAATAACTAGTGAAATAGATAAACAACTTTATCAAATTTCTCTTTGTTTGTGGGGTTGGCTTTTCCCAGTCTGGCTTATTTACAGAAATGTAATAATTATATAATTTAGTTGTGGAGAAACAATGCCCTGGTCTATATCATTTTCTAGGTTTCAGCTCCCAAACATCACAGCTTGTATGACAAATACTCAGAATTTTGGGAGTTGAAGTCCACATAGTTTAAAATTGCCACGTTTGAGAAAACAATGATCTAGGAATTGAAGTAGATGTTCTGGAAGGAAATTTCAAATATAATGAATAGAGCAAGTGGCTCTAGGAGGACTTTTGTTTTGAGTTTATATAAAAAAAAATACACCTGCATCTGCCTGCCCCCCCCCACATGTCCAAATAGAGTTTTTATTCATTGCTTTTAACAGGTGATTTATGTCCATAAACTGAGTTTAGAACATCCTGAATCTCTAGCACTAGATGAGTGAAGGTCAGCAAAATTATGAAAAAATAAGAATAGAAAGATAAAACAGGAAGTTTTCTGGAAGTAGATTCTTTGGTCACTATTCCTAAATTTTAATCATATTTTGTTTCTGAGAAATATTGCAATAATACTCTGAGTATCTGTATTGCATTGCAATAAACATTGTTCAAAGACTAGTCTCCATATTTGTTACATCTGGATTCCTAAGACCCACCCCGTACCTTTCAGAAAAGAAATAGCGTGTGATTTTTAAAGCTTTGATTGTCAGTTTTTAATGGGGATACACCTTGAATGTCACACCTGAATTTTCTTCAGTGTCATAGATAAGATGGAGAGAGGAGAGAAAAAGCAATCATTAAGTAAGAAAATAAGTTTCTCCGATTCATTTTGTAGGTCTGAAAAGTCTAAAAGGCTGTGACTTTAAATATTTAATAACTTTCCAATCAGAAACTATATTTTTCCTCTTCCTTTTTCTCCTAGTTTCCCCTTGTCTGTTTGCATTTTTTGCAAAGCTCAACTCAGGAATGTACCCCAGAAGACAAAAAGTGAAGCATTGTTGTGTACAGAATGGGACCTTTTGCCATTTAAATGATGACTTTCTCTCAATCCTCTACCAAGAATAGCTAATGGCCCTTTGTTAACTGCTCTGAGTGTGATATATCAGATACAAACCAAAATGGCCATGGGCAAATCATGCCTCTTTCTCATCAATCCAAAATGTGAGGATAACAATATTAGCTGACTTCACAGAAGGTGTCAAGGTTTGATGGTGGGAAGGAGAGGAGAGACACTGATTACTATGTTAAGTACTTTATAGCCTCAAGACCCAGTTCTGTCATGTCTAGGTATAAATGCTCACAGAGTTATCAAGCAGGGTTCTCAGCTTTTGAACGCAGCTCTCCAGAGTTTCCTTTAAAAGCAGTTTGCTCTGTTGGTATTAGCAGGTAACAATGCCTATCTCCATATTTGAAGAATGACACATTCACCGCAGCTTAAGATGCCTTGAAAACATCAGTTCGGGAAGGACACTTTGGAGCTTATGCTGCCTCCATGTTTTATCACTTTCTGAATTGTCCTTTATAGGAGATTATATCTATCTCTTATAGTGCAAAATGTAAGGTAGAACATCATATTTTTGGTCAGTTAATGGTCTTATTCCAAACTTTATTATTCTACCTGAGGATATAATCTGTCTTTAACCCACAATATGCATTAGCCCATCATATTTCTGATTTGCCTTGATTTAGCATGTTGCATGGATCCAGCTTTCTGGTTTTTGAAGCATGGTTTATGAAGGATTCTTTTATATAAGCCACACCACTGTGATATTCAGCAAACCACAATAAAATAAATGATGGCATAATTCAATGCATCAGGTCAAATCAGATTTGCTTTATAAAATAATCCATAATAATGAGGTGCATGGGTCATGCTAAACCAAAACAAACAAACCACATTAAGATTTAGCATGGTGCATGAATCTTATACTCGTTAACTGAGGAACAATTAAATCACAATGTAGTGTTCTTGCTTGTGGTTAATTGTTGAGAGAAGCTAGATAATATGATTACTAAGTCATGGATTACAGTTTAAAATGTTACTGCATGTGAATTCAGATAATTGTAATTTATCCATTAGGGCAGGATTAAAAAAACTATGGGATCATATGTTAGATTTTTGTTACAGCTATAGCTATATTGAACATAAATACCCAGGTTTATTGCATTGTGGCAACAAGTACAGCCTTAAGATTGAAATACTTCATTCTTTTGCTTTTTGAATGTTCACCTAATCCTGCCACTTTCCTTCATTTAAAAAATTATCAGCATGTCAGGGACAATAGAAGGGTAAAAACCTTCCTTCTCCATCCATAAATATTACCTGTGAATTAGGGACAGTTGCTGAGATTAGTGAAGTAGGTGAAAATACCATTCAAAGAGAGGTCAGGAGATGCAAATAACAAAAGTAAGTGGCTAAAACTGGGGCAGGAGTGGAATAGAGAGATAAGCTCTTATGGAAAAATTAGAATTTCTACTGTGCAATTTTTTTTATCATATAGGAGTCAAAAACTGCATAGAGCTTAATATAACTGTTTCATCTCAAAGTCCCACCCCTTCAAAACATGTGTTTTGCATATGAAAGGTCCCAGGGTTAATCCCCACCTCTCATAGATCTTAGATTTAGGTGAAAATTACAGAACAAACCACTGATTTAAATTCTCTGCTTCTTCCTTCCTCTACTCTCCACCCCAGCCACCCACCCTGCCAAATTGTGCAAACCAAAAATCAAACAACAACATCCTGGATAATTGGGGTGCAGGAGGAAGCTGGCACAAGCAAGGCAGGTTTACTTGGTAATTTTGGACCTATGATTTTGTGGTCAATTAGAGTGAAAACCTGAAGTCTCATGTTATCGAATATAGCCAATTAAAGCTGCCTGGAATGATTCTCAGCCATAAGCCAGAGGTGCTAAAATCCCCACTTCTGCACAACCATTAACAGGATAGGCAGGGCTGAATTTAATATGGGCCCACAGCAAATGGGGAGGAGGAGAGTGCTATGTTTATCCTATTTGAATGGGAAGAGCTCTTTGGTTCTTTCTCCATTCCAGTTTTTTCAGTAAGACTTCCAAGAATGTTGCATTGCAGTATCCAAAATTAAGGTACAAATTGTTATTGGTTAAAGAAAAAGATTTCCTTCCTGAAGCCTGTTTTCTAATAACGTGACACTACTCTCATTTGCGCTGTGTGTGTGTGTGTGTGTGTGCGCACACACACACACAGACACACATAGACACACACAGCTCCTTCAACATATTTTTTTTCCCATTTTCTCCAGAAGAGACTTGATCACTTTTAATTCTTGGACTAAGTGCTTTTGAGTATGTGCAGAATGTCTCTATCCGAAGAACTCAAGATGATATCAAGTTTCAGAAGAACCATACTGAATAATACCTATTACATTTCACAGGGAGGGTTTTCCTAGCAAAGTCAAGGAGTTCTATGTCTTGAAAATTAGTTATTTCAAAATAATACTGTACAGTGCAGGAGACAGAAAGTGAAGCCTAGCACGTTCAGCTCAGTGTTTAAAAAGCATGTTCTGTGTTAGTGCAATTGACTAATGACCACAACTGGTCCCAAAATTTCTGTTGCTAAGTGAGGCAGTAACGTTTACCTCATTTTACAACATTTCTTTTTAAGTGAATCACTACAGTTGTTAAGTTAATTACATGGTTATTCAGTGAATTTGGTTCCTCCCCATTGAGTTTGCTTGTCAGAAGGTCGTAAAAAATGATCACATGACCTTGGGACACTACAACCGTCACAAATATGAATCAGTAGCCAAGCATCTCAGTTTTGATCACATGATCATAGGGATGTTGCAGTGGTCATAAGAGTGAAAAACGGTCATAAGAGTGAAAAACGGCACTTTTTTTAGTGCCGTTGTAACTGAACAGTCACTAAATGAACTGTTCTAAGTTGAGGATCACCTGTACTACAGGATTCTGGCCTCTCAAGGAGCTGTGCCTCAAAAAGAGAATTTTTAGACAGGCTGCTCTTGGTGAAAATCCTGAGAAATTACCCACCCATCCATTTAATACTCCTCTTGGAACTGACCAGCAGGCTAGATCTGAAGAACTGAAGGGCCCTTGTAAGACAGCCGTGTCTTTATTTGTTTAATTAATTGCACTGAGTTTTTTTGCAATAGATAACAATCTAGTGGGCAGGTATTGGCTAATGAGAGTTCTCACATTGCATATAGTTTTTTTTTTTTTAAAGATCTTTTGGTTTCCGCTCACACTAATTCCTTCCTTCCATGCAACATCTACAGTATTTATTGAGCAGTATACCCTTCATTTTGTTTTATGTAGCATTTTTATTGTTAGTGAAAATAACTCCAGCTGATTCTCCAGCTGACCCTACTGATAAAAGTCTGAGAGCAATGCAACTCAGTTAACTTCTCTTCAACTGACAATCCTCGCCTATTGATACCTGTCAGTTCCTCCTGTCCGAAAGGAACATGCACAAGAAACATGATCTACCAGCTAAGATCAGGACAAGGAGCATCTGTAGCAGAGAAAAGTAGCCAAAATAATCAGAAGTTTCAGAAATAATAAAGGCTAAACAGTATAATTAGGAAAGCAAATATAGAACGAAGTCACGCTATTAGGAAAGCTTGATCAAAGGCTGGGCATGCAGGAAGCAAAGAAGTCACTGAGATTGTCTCTAGCCTTTTGTCCAATTTTTTTATGAAAAAACAGCAAATAATTATCTCAAACTCACTCAGTGTTCAATAGCTCTTCAGGAGCAAGGGCTCCTCAGAGAAATTCCTGATACTCCTCCTCCTATTTTATCCTCAAGTCACTCAGTCTTCTCCTTTTGCTTGGTTCTTTGTTTTAGTTGTGTTATTCTACTGCTTAGGGATTGCAGAGTATCTTCAGGAACAAGAATTTGGGCTTACAGTACATGATCTAAGTGGTTAAGGCACCAGGCTAGAAAGTGGGAGACCATGAGTTCAAGTTCTATCTTAGTCATGAAAGCCAGTTGGATGACCTTGGACCAATCACTCTCTCTCTCTCAACTCACAGGATTGTTGTTGTGGAGACAATAGGAGGAGGAAAGTGTGTTGGATAGGCTCACCACCTTGAGTTATTTGTAAACATAATAAAGGCAGGATACAAATAAATTTGTTGTCCCAAGTCTGATTCTGAGGCCTGAGAATAATCTTTCTTAAGCTCAATGGATTCCTTCTCTATCGTTTCCATCTCTTCTTCTGAGAATGATTGGTCTGAGTTAGTCATGATAGTCAGACTCTGAATGGCTTTTTCAACTCTTTCGGCTAGGTATTGTTCCACCATACAGTATTTCCCATCCCACCCTGCAACCAGTTATACAGGGCAGCATATCAACCACTATAGCCCTCCTTAACAATGGAACTGTGATTAACATCTTACATTTCTGCTCAAGATTATAATTAAAGGAAGGTCCTAATGGGGCAGAGAATGGCAACAACTACAACCCTACTTTGGTTGCTACATCAGAAATCAGATTCTTGCCTGAATAATAGAAGCATGAGCTTGTTCTCTGAACCTCAAATCAAATAGCTCTACTTACTTTTTTAAAATATGAACCTAAACCTTTCATTCTTGAAAAGGAATGAGCTAGTTAATGAATATTTCTCAATTTTAGGAATTTATTTATACTTCTTGAAAGATGCCTTCTTCCCTTGTTCTCTGTAACAAACTCGGCGGGGTCTCCACCTCACATTCCAAGCTAAATCAAGGTTTCCCCCAAAAAAATCTCTTGTTATTTAAAGGTACCAAAAGCAAAGGCAAAATCATTTCCCAATTTGACAAAGCCAGGCTGTGTCTTCCAAATCCAGAAATATTTGAAGGGCAAGCCTTCCAAACACATGGGTGAAACCACTACACATTCTCTCCATTCAGATGCTGATTTGTGGGCAGTTATTCCTTCCTGTCCTTCCTTTACTGTTGCTGGTTTTGGCTTGTAAAAAAAAAAAGCAGGGTAGCATCTGATTACTTGCTTGCAGAAGATTAGAAACGCCTCCTCTGCAAAAGTGGCCTCTGGAATGGTGGAAGAGTCACTGCTAAGTGACAGCTTTTATAGAAAGCATGCTGGAGCTGTAGTTTAGAGAAATTCAGGGAGCAGCCTATCCTTTGCACCCTAAGCAAGCAATACTGTAATCAAATAATGCCAGATCCTCATGGATTACCTTGCTTACCTAAATTAGCCTTTTCAGCCTAGCTCTCCAGATCTGTATTGATGACAAATGTCAAAGAGGTTGAGAAAGTCCAAGATTGTCAGGGGAGGATCTTCTGATTAGAGTGGGTCATCAATCAAATTCAAAATGCAAACCATTCTTCATAAATGTATCCAGTTTTTCTCTTTTTTTAACATAATGCATACATTTTTTTAACTGTCATAATCCTTTGGGTATAGATAAAAAAAAAAAAATTTGCAATAACACATTGCAGGTTTTGCCAAGAGTGCCATAGGAAATGAGAAAAAAAAGCATTGGGAAGAAAGCACTATAATCAATTAAAAATATGTCTGAAAAGACAGTTATAGTATAGTTGTGCTCAATTTACCAATGCATTTGATGCTTGACCTCTTTCCTTTAGATAGAAGATCTTCATATATGGGTTTTTACCTTTCACAACTGTTGCAACAATTATCTAGGTCAACCTTCCAGAATTATGCTAGCTGGAGATGAAGAGTGTTGTAGTCAACGTGCCTGGAAAGCAACAGGTTGAAAATGGCTTGTCTGGACAATACTGTGAGAACTTGGAGAAAAGCACTTCACCTTTCTAGGTTTCCTTATGAATTACTGGAAAGCAAAATAGGCTAAATTAGGATGAGAATAAATCCCCAAGGGAGGGCGAGGGATTCGGTGGGTTGTAGCATCCCCTCAAACTGTCATTCACAGGGGGTCTCAGAAGACCACCCTCTCATTTTTCATAATCAGTGGGTCCGCTGCCCTTGCTCACCATAGATAAAAGATGCTAGATCGTTAGGATCATAAATCAGCGGTGGCAGTTCAGGAGCTCCAGTGTCCCATGTAATTGCAATCTCTACCGGTGATCATAGCTATTCTGGTCTCTGGAGAAAAATAACTCACCTCTCAGCCACTGTTATCCTTCTCATCCATTACACCAAAGGGTGAGAGCTACAAGCACCAGGAAGCCTCCTTCAGGGAATAAGTTACATAGTGCACAGAGAAAAGCAGACAGTGTGTGTGTGATTGTGAGACCTGAATCTGAATTATTTTTATACCATCTGAATGATGTATAGAAATAACAACAGCATTCAAAGGGTAGTTTGCAAAGAGTGTGGCATGAAGATCTCTCCTTCCACCCTAGGAATTCAGGGTTCAGTAGCCAGTGGAGTTTCCCAAGCATATGCAGGGATCTTTTCTTCTTTCTCTTCATATCATCTAGCATTTCAACATGCTGTCCTAGTCATAACTGCTCAGAAAGATACCCAGGTATCAGACTGCTGGCATGCCAACATCAGAAATTGCAGAGGTTTGGAAACAATGGCAGCCTGGTGCCATAGCAACTGGGAAGCTTTGGAGGATATTCAAGGTATTGGTTTGCACATAGCTTTACAATCACAAATGTCTCTGGGAAGGATTTTTTTTTAAAAAAAAAAACCCAACAGATTTACACAAATCTGTGCAGAGAAAATAAATGAAACACGGGGGGGTGGGGGGGTGGAGAATTTATTTTTTATTTTTGGTAAAGGCAGGAAGCAGAGTTTGGTCATGGAATAGACTTGGTAAAACCTGAATAGCAAAATGAGATATCCAGTTACTGATTATTTTGAAAGGAAAATGAACAAATGTTGATTTGTTGATTGGCCAGCTTCAAGGGAAAAGAAGTGAACATTGATTGGCTAAAGGTTTTCTATATGCAAGTCTACAGATGTGACTATGACCATAGTGTTTTAATAAATCTGCAAAGTCTGTAGATTCCCTATCAATCTTGCTACAATAATTATTAATTTGGATTGAGGAAGAATGGGAGATGAAAATGTTGGGGCTTGGAAGGATAATATTGAATCAATAAAAATGTGTGATGTAGATTACCAGTGTAATGTTGTATCATTTGAAAAAAAATCAGCAGAGGATGTTGTGCAGTTGTACCAATTTATACCTAATTAAAAGAAATCCTTGATGGAAAATTTTTGGCTGGAGGCCTTATAGCAGATAATGCTTTCCTTAAAAGGCATTTAGCTTGATTTGTTTGGTTAAGTTTTCTGAAGCAATCTGCCTCTCAGGCATATTTCTGAATTACTCATAGTGAATTGTGCATTACTCACAGATATTTTGAGGAGCTATGCTTGGAGAGGACTTGTTAGATGGAGCCTATTCAGTTTTATGAGAAGAATCAGAAAGTAACATAGTCTCCTGCCAGATTAATAAAAGGTGTGTGAAAGACTGCCACTTTAACTATTGTAAAGTAATTCCCTTTGAAGAAAAGCTATGGTATCAAGTTAAACCTATAAATTGAACCAACCCCCCACCATCCAGAAAATCCAAATTAACAGTAATCATGCTTAGCACATTGTACAAAAGGAATCATTAGGTCTGTTGTTGACCTCACTAAACATTTGGGTGAACACAGCCAGCAAGTATTATAATCTCAAGTGTAACCATACATTAAGGGACAATGCAGTTTGATATGCTAGAATGTGTTGGGATATTTTTTTTAGAAATAGGAGGAGTCTTTTCAAACAAATACCAAATCATTGCTCATTTATTGCACACATAGGAGCTGTCATTTGCAAAGACTGTGACATAACCACTTTTTTTTTTTTTTTACAAAAACTTGCTTTGAAAGAAGAACTACCCTATGTGGGCTGTATGAATCTAGATGATTATAAGCACAAAGAATTTTTTCTATGTCTTCATAGACATGTATTAGTTGTGCACATTTTTGCAGCCTCCCAATAGATAAAACACATATGCATGTGAAAAACAGTGTATTACATTGTAAGCTGGACACTTATTTCATCTCATAGCTTCTCTCTAATATACTATATTATAAATAAAGTATATTTATAATATACATAAATATAACCTCTGAAGACTGTACAGAGGGTGCGATTGAGAGAATGATATGTCACCAATATTTAATATTTGGGCTTCTCTCAAAATATATGTTAAACTTCCCAGAGTCAGTATACATTATTTTCACTACACCAATTATTGCAGTAAATAAGGGGGGACAGTTATTTGCCCCAAAATTTCAGTAGCTCCATTGTGAGAAATCTGTTCCTCTGCTAGCTGCTAAGATGAAATGTGAGGATTTTAAAGAAGACAAATCTGTTTTAAGATGCCATGAAACGAAAAGATTTGCAGATTCGAGTTTAAAAAAAATCAGAACTCTGGGAAGCAATAGTAAGGGGTATAAAATTAACAATTAATATTTGATATTAGATGGAATGAATACTTGGTTAACTTGTACCATTTTCTAGCCTTTCAAAGATGCTCTTTTAATTATCATAATTATTTCTATATGTACAATAATGCATCTTCTTTTTAGTCTCTGTGTGATGCATATCATTATTCTGAGGATTAATAGGCATCCTGCCTAATGATAGGTAATTTATAGTTGAGATGCTCGCTAACTTGGGATTTAAGGAAACAGGGACTCAGTATACCCAAAACTATTGGGGGATTAATGTAAATGTGCCTGAGGAGCTCTTTGCAAAAATTCTGACTGAAATAACAGAATATATGACAATGAGCAAGATTTGGGGAATGCTTTATGACTTTATGCTAGGCAGCAACGGGCAAACCAGATTTTTGCTATTTAGCAGGTCATTGAGAAATGTATTCACATAAGAAAGTTTACAATGTGTATGTTGCTTTAGGGAAAACATATGAGATATAATGAATAGGCTTGAATTATTATGAAATTTTTGAATAAACATGAAATTAAAAGATTGCTTGCTGAATGTAGTATGAGTGGGATATACCTAGAGTAAAGCATACATGAAAATAAGCTGAATGCTTGGTGAATGGATCAGCAATAAGCAGGAAATAAGACAAGTATGTATGACCGCCCATTGGTGATTTACTGAATTTGTTATCACTTTACTGGTAATGTTAAAGACAGGATGTGAATGTGGGTATACATTTGTTGGTGACTGCAGCCTATGATTTATAGAAAATATTAGAATATATAATATAGATGACTGTGTAATTTGCTAGAATGTTTACTAAAATGAGAAAATGGATAGAAATTTTAAAATGCACAAATCTTAGCAGAAATGTGTAATATGCAGACTGTTGCAAAAATAGCAATGTATAAGAGCATTTGCCCTTGTTCTTATAGCAAAATGAGAGATAGTATGTCAAAAGAAGCACAGAAGTTGAAGGCAGCAAGAATGGTTATTTAAGAAGTATTTGTGATTGAAGAAGACATAAATTCAAGCTAGGTGCTGAATGAATGCAGATTGAATGGAAAAATGAGTGATTAATACAGTGCAACAGAAGTACATTGTAGAGATTTGGTTATTTTAGAGAATGAGTGAGTACTCAGTTGTAAGACAAATAAATGAAGGAAAAATGAATGGATTGAAAGGAAAGAGAAGATGCTTCCTTTTAGTCCACAATATTTTTTATCAAAATTCTATTTTGCCCATTTCTGCACAATCAGTAAGGTTTTTTTAATCCTTTCAAAAATGTACTTCAAAAGGTAAATGTATTTAGATTCGCAGGAACAGTAGCCAGGGAATTATGAAATTTGACACATTTCAAGATTCACATTTGAAAAACATGATTTGGTATGAGCATTTGTAGAAATTGAGTTTCAGGCATCCTTATAACAACTTGCAGAAAAAAAGAACTTCTCAATTCTGTGGAATCTAAATACAGCCTGATTTTAATCTGCACTGAAATTTCAATTCTGTTCTGGAAAATCTCTCATAGAATTTGGAGGCTTTAGCTGTCTTCTTATGACATGCTTATCCATGATTAAATGAACCATGGTTTATTTACTCAATTTCTAACCATGGTTTATTTATCCAATTTCAAACCATCTCTAGGTGGCTTCAGGAAGTTAAAAGCACACTATACTTCATTCTCTGTTTGCACAATATACTGAAAACCCATCACAGGGGCTGGTTTCACACAAATGCTAGGTTAAAATGTAGCTGGCTAGCTTGCGGCATAGAATGAATGGACCATCTGTTCCTCGGTCAGCAGGCAGATTTGGCTCCAGAATCTACTTTGCCTTGGGTTCCACATTCCTATTGGCAGCCCCTTTTCCCAGACATATACTGTACACCTTGCTTGAAAGAAAAACCAGCCTCAGAAGGCTGTTCCTGGAACATCAATTTATCTTCACTTGTTAACAGATAATGTCATAACAGGCTCGTGTACTGTGACAAGGCAGCTCCTTAACGAGTGGAGATAAATGGCCCTAGTGACAATGCCAAAATGGCTTTTGCTGCCATTGGTGTTTAACAAGCAAGTGCATTGTAGAAAGACAAGCAGTGCAGGAGAGATGCATGACTAGGGTGGAAAATAAAGAAACTGCAATGGCTGACTGGAACCCCTTTGCTTAAGTTCTCTGTCAGTATTCAAGGACAATCTTATGCAACAGAAGCCTTGTTTAGTTTTAATTAGGATAGCTCTAACTTTTAAATCAGTATGCAACTTCATTTCACTATACAACAGTTGCCCCCCACTTCAGACTTCTAGTTGTGGTTTTTCTCCTTTCCTGGCTCCTGATTCACTGCACTCTTTCAGGTCCATTTGTTTAGGCGGTGAGAGCCTTTCCCTCATTTCTACCTCTGATGCCCCCATCAGCATGCAAGAAAGAGCCAGGGCTTAGGTTAGAACATAAAATCAAAATAAAGGTGAAAAGTACAACCCAGGTCAACTGTGTGTTCCTGTTCAGGTTCAGCCTTTTCCTATGTTCTGCTAAAGTTGATTTCGGGAAATTTGGTCATGCTCAGAATTTCAAGGATGAATACCTTTGCATATGTATTTTTCAAAGCCTGAGTGTGATTTGTTTGATTTATTTTCCCTAATCCTCTCCACATTTATTTATTGATATGCAGTAAACAGTATGTAACTTCACTAGTGTTTTGAATGATCCAGAACATTGTACTCTGTTACTGTATCACTGCACTAGACTAGTGTTTCTGAACTTTGGCAACTTCAAGAGTGAACTTAACTCCCAGAATTCTCCAGACAGCTTGTTAGAGATTCCCACCCCCATAATACTTAAGGCAGTGGTTCTCAACCTGTGGGTCGGGACCCCATTTGGGGTCGATCGACCATTTCAAGGGGGTCGCCAAGCAAGGCTGTCCGCCATTTTTTTTGTCCGCCATTTTTTTGTTCGCCATTTTTTTCCCCTTTTCCGGCGGGTGCCTTACCTCCCTTGGGCTGGGCCAGCTGGTGGTCGGCCTGCTCCATCTCTGCCGCTTGCCAGCTACGCCTCAGCCGGCGCAGGGGGCGGAACCACGCTTGCGTGGCGCTCCCGGGCAGGGAAAGTCCTTGACTTACGACCGGTTTAGTCCTTGACTTACGACCGGTTTAGTCCTTGACTTACAACCGGTTTAGTCCTCGACTTACGACCAGTTGGGGTCGTGGCATTAAAAAGGTTGAGAACCACTGACCTAAGGCATTCTGGGAGTTGAAGCCCAGACATTTTGAAGTTGCCAAGACTGTGAAATACTGTATTAGACCAATTTTCACCAGATAATATTGTAGTTTGGAAAGGTTGTAAAATGTGTGTTGATAGCCAGGGTAGAAAGATCCCTCTGGATGATAATATGAAATTGGTGGTCATCAAAATGGAAGCTGGATATATTCATCCAAAGGCCACTGCTGTAAAAGTGGGAAGTACTTGTGCAAGTTTCTCTAAAATTATCAGGGAGCTGTAGTGATTTTGTGGCATGAATCTATGTGTGTTGGCTGAAGTCTGAAATAGAAAGTGCACATAGCAGATGATTCTGGAGAGAAAGCAAAAGTATTTGTGTTATCATCTATAAATGCTTGCCTTAATTACCCCTGGAGGGTAAGCAGAGTTAACTCTGATTAATATTTTAATCAAAGACCAAGTGAGAATATCAGAACTAATGGCTAAGGTAAGAAATTAAAAAACCAGTGAAAAATCCCTTCCATAATACTGTCAAGAAAATCACATTAGTGGAGTCAGCAAATGCTTGATTACAGGATGTCTATACTTTATATATGTTAACTTATGACACTGGCAATTACACCTGATCTGACTGCATCACATTGGGCTAACATTCAGATGTTAAGAGTGAAAGTCCCAAAACTCTCCGAGGGCGTGGAATTTGGGCACATTGATTGTAGGTGATGGGAGGAATTATTCAATGCTGGGGGACAAATGATAGACATGAGTTTTGTAATTATTAGTTAACATAGATACTTTGAATATTAACTTTATATCTTAACATAGTTATTTAGTATTTCAATTTGACTTATTTTCTCTGTCTTAAAAGAATGTTCAAGGAATTTAGGAATAGCTTTTAACATTCCTAAACTGAAAAGATAAATCTTCAGATTGATTATTTTCTCTGTTCAGGTACAATACAGACAGGAATTTAGGAATAGCTTTTAACATTTCTAAATTGAAGAGATAAATAGGCTGAAGATTATCTGAAGATAACAAAAAGTTTGTTAGTACAAATTGGGGTCTGGTTGATCTCTTTAGTGAACTCTGAACAACCCCTTTCCTTACAATTTACGCCTGTTCTGATGTCAAATCTCATTTTACTAAACGTGTGATATTATGGGATGCAAATATGTAACATGCTTGACCACATGTAACTGATTTTCTATGCAAAGGGGAGGTTAGTTTTATCATGTCCAATCAACTTTCCTCTTTGATTTTTCTTTGTTAGGCTAATTAGATGTAAGCTAAAGTTCCGGGTTCCCTCTTTGAACGAGAGGAATCTGTTTTGTCTGAATATTCTGATAAACTGTAATAAAATGATCTTCCTGTCTTGGTTTGTCTCATTGGAAAATATGCATGCCAAGGCATGAGCCTAAAAACAGCTATATTTTGGCCATCAACGCCTTAGAACAGTGCCAGAGGCGGCACTTAGAGCCCTCTCTGTGGGCACACGCACCATGCCCCAGAAATGGCAACTGTCCCTCTTCAACCAGCCGCCCGCTAACTCGCCGAGGTCCTACGTGGTTGGGTGCATCCCAGCATGGCTGGTTTCCCTCCCCCCCATCCCATCCCTCCTGGCCTCGCATGCTCTCCTTTTCCTGGGCACGACTCACTGCATCGCCTCCTCAGCTGTCGGCCGGCCATCCAGCTCAGAGGCGGCTTCTCTGAAATGCTGGCAGCGGACTGCGGAGCCCCAGAGTGCCCTGCTTGAGGCGCCCTCATGCGCTCACTGGCCTCTGTGTGCGGGGACCGATGATGTCAGGCAGCAGCCGCCCCTGCCTCTGCCTCGCCTTGCCCTGCGACAATGGCACCCCCACCCTATTTCACCTTGCCTCGCCTCACCCTACAGGAGAAGCCTCCTGCCCACCGCCCCACCTGCCAGAGACCCCCTGGATCTCCCCCAACCCTGCCCGGCCCCCACAGGCATCCTCCCCACGAGCAACATCGAGGTGACCACGCCCACCTTGGCCACACCCAACTACTCTGCCATGACCACAGACACGCCCATCCAGTGGGCCACGCCCACCTGGCACCCGGCGATAAATAAGTGGGTTTTGGGTTGCAGTTTGGGCACTCGGTCTCTAAAAGGTTCGCTATCACTGCCTTAGAAGAACATCAAATTGAGGAAACCTACTTCAAATGGAGATTAGGATTTTCCATATGCAAGATATCTGTGTTCAACTCGACTACTGCAGCTCCCTCATGAATGGAGAATAGTATGAGGGACCATACATGGTAACAGCAAATCAGGCTAGTATCCTTCTATCCCACATACAGTGAGAGTAAGTTTGAGGGCAAGAGGAGGAATGACTATATCAACTGAGGGCATGTGTTGCCAATTGGAACAGATAATGAACTTCCCTTGCATTAGGGCTGCTTATTTCTATTGAATAAGTCAGCCTCAACCAGAAACACAAAGCCCTAATTAAGTGAGCTCTTGAGATATAAATTGATCACAAGAGGCTCAGCTCCTGAGTGATGAAGACACTTTTTTGCTGTCTAACACCCACCAGGAGGCTAAAGCTGAAGTTAAGTCTGCAAGAGAAGCGCACTATCTTTGACTCAGAAGCAGCTGTGCTCTAGAGTTACACCCGGAAGGCTTGGAGGAGGGCAGTAACAGAGAATGTGTCATATGCAGATTTAGAAGAAGTAGCAGGATCAAATCCAGCTGTGTCTTTTCTCACACTTGCTAAGAAAAGACAAAAACGACTCCTTTCCCCTGAAATTGTCATCCAGTGAAATGCAAATACATGAGAGAAGACAGATTAACACACACATACACACACAAACACACACACTGCTGCCCCCAAATATTTTTGTGGGACAGGACAGCAAAGGGAATCCCCATCCTTTCACAGCAAGTTGCATAATATCTAAAAATGTTTCTCAAACTTGGCAACTTTAATATGTTTGAACTTCAACTGGCTAGGAATTCCTGGTAGTTCAGGCATTTTAAAGTTGCCAAGGTTGAAAACCACTGATCTACAGCTTTCTGAAGATGTTTTGCATGGAAGCAGAAAATCCTACAAGAGTTCCTTTTCACATATCTGTCAATAAAAATTTACTAAATAATAGAGGGCTGAATCAGTGGTGGAATTCAGCCGGTTCGCACCACTTCGCCAGAACCGGTAGCTAATTTTTTGTTGCCCAGGCCCAGAATGGACTTCTGGAAGCGGCATCCACATAGAGAACCGGTTGTTTACATATTTGAATCCCACCATTGGGCTGAATCCTGCTGCTTGCATTCATAAGATTCCTTACTTTCTGCAAAAGACAAATCTGGGGCGGGGTTTGCAAGTGGTAAAAGTTTAGCAAAAAATCTGCCTTGTTGGGAAGGGGAGATCCCTGATGTTGGAGATGCCTAAATAGGACTGTTCAACTTAATGCAAACTCCAGATCATTACCCAATTACCCAATCAGCTAATTATTTTGAAAAATGCTAGTGGTGAAAAAGCTCCAAAGCTTCTGCAGGTGTATGGTGACCTTTTTAAAAAAAAATTAAAGGGGATTTTGAAGTTTTGTTGTTGTTAGTAGCGAAGTTGTGTCTGACCCATCGTGACCCCATGGACAATGTTCCTCCAGGCCTTCCTGTCCTCTACCATCTTCTGGAGTCCGTTTAAGCTCATGCCTACTGCTTCAGTGACTCTATCCAACCACCACATTCTCTGTTGTCCCCTTATTGCCCTCAATCTTTCCCAGGCTCTTCTCCAGTGATTCCTTCCTTCTCATTAGGTGGCCAAAGTACTTGAGTTTCAACTTCAGGATCTGGCCTTCTAAAGAGCAGTCAGGGTTGATCTCCTCTAGGACTGGCTTGATCGCCTTGCAGTTCAGGGGACTTGCAGGAGTTTTCCCCAGCACCATAGTTCAAAGCCTCAATTCTTTTGTGCTCAGCTTTTCTTATGGTCCAACTTTCATAGCCATACATTGCAACTGGGAAAGACTATTCAAACATAAAGCAAGTACTCTAAAAGAGTAGTCTCCCCCCCCATCCCTTTGACAGAATTTTTTGACTTCTGGCAAATGTCTGGACAAATTGCTGCAGTTTTCTTGTCAATGTTTTTTATAAGCAGTTTGCTGTTGCCACCATCATAAACAAACCCATTTGGTTTCTACTCTGATGCCTTAACCTCTACATCAAATTGACTTACAGGTAGTAAGTCCTCAACTTATGACACAATTGAATCTGGAATTTTGGTCATAGGTTTTTGTGATCATAAGTTGAATCACCGTGTGAGTAGATTAAATTTTACAACCATTTTTACAATGGTCTTTAAACTAGTCACTGAATCACATCACCCATTAAGCAAATCAGGGTCATAAGTCTAAATCCAGCTTATCCAGTGGCGGTTTCTTGCTAGAAAATGAGGGGGGGGAAACCCTCACAAAACACGATCATGTGATGATTGCAAGATGCTACTACTGGTTGTAAATGCAAACCGGTTGGCAAATGCCCAAAATGCAAACATGTGATTGTAAATGCAGTGCAGCAGTCATAACTTTGAGGATGGGTCGTATGTAACTTTTTTTTGAGCCCTTCATAACTTTGAATGCTCATTAAATAACCAGTCATAAATACAGGATTACCTGTATTCTTTGTTCTCTTTTAATTCTTTCCCTCTTCATCAATGGGAAAATTAATCAGGAACAAACCAATTTGGCAGTGCTATAATAAGAACAATTCTGTAACTAAAACTTACCATTTTCAGTGTTTGGTGGTACCTTCCATTTTTGTCTCATCATAGGACTTACCCAGTACTGTACTATCCTGTGACAGGGCTACTTCTGGGCTGCAGTGTTCTGAATGAACACTAGACAGCAGCAGAGAGGCAAAGGAAACTAATTCTGGCTCTTCACAAAGGTGTTTTCCTTGAGGCAGCAAAGCTGTATACAAGTGTGCTTTATGCTCCCCTTATTGTAGCAAAGTAGGAAGATGGTGCTGTCCTTTTGGTTTTAACACAGCAAAGAAAGCAACCTGTGGTTCCTCTGATTTCCCTGTTAGCAAAGGTCAGCAGCTGAGGGGGGCAAAATCTAGCAATTATATATAAAACCTTCTTAAGAAGGAAGCAACTAGGTTACAAACACCTCATGCAATTGACATATTTCCCATAATATACCAATATATCTTCAACATCCATTAGGATAAAATCGTTCTCACCTTTTTTATCCTTCTTGCTGTGTGAATCAGCAAATTGTTGGGTTTTTTCACTGATAATATAAGAGTTTTCAGATGACTTTTTACAGTATGTTCTTGAGTTCTTATCAGCCTGGGAACTGTCCATGACATCAGAATGGTTTGTTCTAACAGTAAATCTTGTATCAGGAGATGAGGGGAAGCACTGCTTTAAAACAAGAATGTTTACATTTACCCCCATTGTGGATTGGAGATGAGATGAAGGCAATGTTCAGAGGCTATGTCCTTTAAATCCATTTAATGAGGCACCATTGTGCTGACATATATCCTATGCTGCAGGTTACATCTATTCTGTGATTATATGAGTAAAGACTAATACAGAATTTCCAGTCATTCCTTATAAAGCATATTTGCAGGGAAATAGTAGCTACTGAGAAGTGCTTAAGCTTCTATCATCCATTCTTTTCCCATAGCCATTTCTCCTCATCTACATCTAAACACACACACACACAGGGAGAGAGATACAACATCCAGGGGAGAGTAAAAAAAAAAAAAAGTCAAGATGGCAATCACAACTGTGCAACTGATGCCCAGCAGCTGAAGAGGAAGCTGCACAATCTCAGAAAAGGTAAAGCTGTTTTATTAAGGTGATTTGCAGTTGTTTTAATCTGTTGTTGTCTTTAATTCCATCTACAGTAGTTTAAAGTCCTTATTTGACCTAATCCTGTTTAGTTGCTATCATGTATATATAGCCAAATGAGGTGGATGAAAGCACAATCTATCTTCATTTTGAAACAAAATCTAATTTTAAAAAGTAGTTCCAAAATCAAAAACATTTAGTCAATAGCAATTTAAACAATGAAGCCCCATTGTTTCCATCAAAGTGGAGTTCAAGTCAATATCACAAAATTGTCTTCTCTTACATTTGTAGAAAAACTTTCTCTTTCAATTTGATTTGTAGAAATATGATCACCTGACTTGTTTGCATATGAAGGTGCTATTAGAAGCCTAGAAAACAGAATAATTTAAAAGTTGGCAATGCCAGATACCATGGATACTACACACAAACAAACACCCACAAACAATTTCTGGGAAAGAGAAAGATACAGGACAGATGTCTATCAAAATGATCTTCAGCAGAAACAGTAAAGTAGCATATAGGAGAAAGCTGAGGCTGACACAGTAAGTATTAGTAACTAGTATTAGGACTAGCAAAGGCAGTCACACATACTTGTCCCATGTTGGCAAATAAAAACAGTTTAAGGAAGAAACATCCACTTTTATTCCTTCTTTTGCAGATTGTTTATTTTTATACTAAAGCTATTGCTCTTTGGCTTTCTATTTAGTCCTCCCCCTTGCTCAGCCAAAAGCCAGACAACTGGCTTTGTCCAAATTACTTTGCTCATTTAGGCCAATGACTTCTGTTTCAGACTGCATTGGATAATTGCCAAGTACTGTTATAATTATGATCCACTCACTGATTCTGGTTACTAACAGTACTCCACTTTGAGCTGGCAAAGGAATTAAATCTAACAAATTTACTAGTCACTTAGCAATGTATAGAAACATGCAGTGCTTCAAATTTGATACCAAAATAGTATGGATGCTTTAAAATATTGATAAATAATTCTCTTTATAAATCTATAGGAGTATGAGATATATGCTTCATATAAAGGGACTTCCTAGAGCAGGGGTGTCAAACTGCCGGCCCGTGGGCCGGATGCGTCATGAGGAAACCGCTCCCACTCCATTGCCAGTAATGGGGGAAAAGTCGTGATACGTCGCGCGACATAACGTGACATCGCGAGTTTGACATGCCTGTCCTAGAGAAAGCTCTTTATTGATTTAGGTTGGTTTTGTAAGTGCTTACTCTTTGCATGAGTAAGCTTCACTGCATTAATGAGACTTATTTTTGAGTAAATATGCAGAAGAAGAGAGAGGTAATAGATTAGGAAGTAAATGCCAGATTGACTAGTTTGCTGTGGAAATATATGAATAGCTTATAGAGACTCATATCTTTAAGAGAGATTCAACAATCTTTGAAACACTCTCTAAGACTTTTGTTCTCTGCACAAAAGAAAAAACAGAAGTAATTTGAAAATTACAATTGAAGTAAAGGAAAGGAGAAGGTAAGTTTTTGTCACAAAAAACATTCCCCTCTCCCCCCCCCCCCAGCAATATTCTTATGGAGTGGCTAGTGAAGGAGTGAGTAAGGAGTAAAACAAAAAGGAGCATTCCAAGTCCCCCAATCATTCTCTACCACATACACTAATCTAGGCAATGATTGGTAGTTTTTTTCTACCACCAGCAAGTAACACTGGGTAGGAAAGGAATGGAAGCTGGGGATCTACCAATCATTGCTCAGAAACTGTCCTGCATTATATCTGCATTATATCTGTCCTGCATTATATCTGTTGAAGCCCAGTAAAACTCAATTCCAGAATTGCAATTTAAGCTGACAGGTGGTTCTGTTGTCTGAAGGATGGGAGGAATATATGTTAATGTGGCCTCCGTTACACATATAATGACCATACTGTCTTGGAAAAAATAAAGAACACTACTGAAAAAGGTACAATTTTTGAAAGGTTAATTAGAGTAAAAAATGTTTATATTTATAACTCTGCTTTCAAGAGCAAAACCAAGAAATGAATAATTAAATTAATCTAGACAACAGTTTTCTGAATACAGTAAAGGACTGTCTTTATAATAAAGCATATATGGTCAATACAGTTATATGTGAACTGAGTGCATTTTGACAAAAATGTGAGTTAAAAATTAAAAAATTGGAAGATAATATAATTAAACTGAAAAATATAATAAATTGAGGACTAAGCATGATAAATATATCACAGATATGCATGAATTATTCTCAAAACACAGAATTTAAAAGTTTAAGATAAACAAGGACCTGCCTCAACTCCTCCTGAGGCCCAACATCCTCTGCTCCCAACTAACTCAGTTCCCAAGACTGGGGATCTGTTCCTGTCCTCAGTATCATCCCTCCTGGGAAGTTCCCAGAAGCTCTTCAGCTTTAGTTCTCAGTGCCATCAAAAGATGGTATCTATAACCACTTCCTCACTCTCTGAACAAAACACTTGTATCCAGTCCCACCAAGTGTTCTTAATGACCTACCCTCTCACATTACACCCACATTTACCATTCTCCCCCTCCAGTTATCACCCAGGGAAGGAATCAGTACAATCCATACAACAGTTAGTGCATAACCACAAATGACGTTTTCAAACCTGCGGAAAAGGCAAGAAAGCTTTTACAGAGAAGGGATCCACAGCCAGCAGAAATACCAGTCACACACAAATATTGGAGATTTGGAAAGTCCTTGATGCAAAACCCGCAAAAAGCACAGAGAGCCTGCAAGAAACATCATGCTGAGATGCCAACAATTTCCAGAGCAAAAAGCATAACAAAACACTACATTGAAGTATCAACAGCTCTGGCGTCAAAGATCCCTGGAGTCCTCAAAATGTGATAATCACCAAGTGGAATGTCCCATCATTAGCTCAAACCACATTGTTCTTACCATTACCATGGTCCTCCTCTCAGCCATTCCTCACAAAAAATCTCTGTCAAGAGGGAGGCATACCTGTGAGGATGCTTCTGCAACACCAGCACCCCCCCCCCCAAATACATGGCTACATCTCTCTGGATCCAGATCTCAGTTCAGGTTGATAGATCAGCAAGCAGTTGGCCAAAAAAAAGAATACATTCATGCACAGCACAAAGAAGAAATTTACCATAATATGTATTCATCATATTTTCATACTTCAAGACAAAGGGCACAATACAGACAGTTCTCAACTTACAATCACGTTTTTAGTGACAGTGGCACTGAAAAAAGTGACTTAGGAATGTGTTTCACATTTACGACCATTGTACGACCACGACCTTGTGGTCACATGATCAAAATTCAGATTCACTTAACAACCGTGTTACTAACTTGACAACTTCAATGTTTCACAACAATTGTGGCCAGGTAGTAAAATGGGGCAAAACTCATTTAGCAACTGTCTTGCTTAGCAATAGAAATTTTGGACTCAATTGTGATCTTAAATCGAGGACTATCTGTATAACATAACTTTCTTTTTCATCTGACTGGAAACATGAATATCCTTTAGAAAAAGAATATACTTATTCTTCTGTTCACAGAACTTTCTCAGAAATCTTCATTTGTTCAATGGCTAGTTCATTGTCAGTTCAATATATAGCCATAAAGGTTGTATCTCTTATTTAAACATATCAAAACATGATGGCTGTAAGATTACATTTGGCTTGAAATTTATCATTATAAATTTCATTATAGCTAAGATATTGTAGTTTATTATTAGTACAAGAAGATATTCTATAGATATGAAAAACCTCTTTAATTCATATTCAGAGCCTCTTCCAAATTAATGAATGATGTATCTTTATCCAGAGACTAGTAAAATGTTTATGAGAAGGTTAGTTTTTGTGGTATCAGACAAAACATAAAACAAAACAAAACAAAAAGATACATTGATGAATAAATTGAAACAAATAGAATAAGGACCCAGGCAGAACCTGAAATTGGATTTAGAACAAAATATTAAAGTGTTTCACAATCAACTGGAAGATTCATAAGGAGATAAAGGTTGCCAAATAGAAATATTTTGAAAAAAGTAATGAAACAGATAATTTTTGGCATATTAGCTGCAGAGAAAAAATTGTTACTTCAATTTGGATTGGAAGAAGGTATGTCTCATCTCCAGAGATGATGAACTAATTTATTACTTATTCTCTATTATACAAAAAGATACCAAATCTGGAGACAATTGCGGAGTATTTAAATATAACACAGTCATGTAATTTATAGATCAACAAAAAGAAGATAAAATAAGCAATATCAAATTGAATGATGATGATGATGATGATGGAAGGTACCTTGGAGGTCATCTAGTCCAACCCCCTGCTCAGGCAGGAAACCCTATATCATTTCAGACAAATGGCTGTCCAGTCTCTTCTTAAAAACTTCCAGTGTTGGAGCATTCACAGCTTCTGGAGGCAGGTTGTTCCACTGATTAATTGTTTAACTGTCAGGAAATTTCTCCTTAGTTCTAGGTTGATTCTCTCTTCGGTTAGTTTCCATCCATTGCTTCTTGTCCTGCCTTCAGGTGCTTTGGAGAATAGCTTGACTCCCTCTTCTTTGTGGCAACCCCTGAGATATTGGAACATTGCTATCATGTCACCCCTAGTTCTTCTTTTCATTAAGGTAGACATACCCAATTCCAGCAACCCTTCCTTATATATTTTAGCCTTCAATCCCCTAATCATCTTTATTGGTCTTCTCTGTACTCTTTCTAGAGTCTCAACATCTTTTTTACATCATGGTGACAAAAACTGGATGCAGTATTCCAAGTGTGGCCTTACGAAGGCATTGTAAAGTGGTATTAACACTTCATGTGATCTTGATTCTATCCCTCTGTTAATGCAGCCTAGCACTGTGTTGGTTTTTTGGCAGCTGCAGCATACTGCTGGCTCATATTTAAGTGATTGTCCACTAGGACTCCGAGATCCCTCTCACAATTACTACTATTGAGCCAGGTACCACCTATACTATATCTGTGCATTTGGTTTTTCTTGCCTAAATGTAGAACCTTACTTTTTTCACCAGTAAATTTCATTTTATTACATAGCACCCAATGTTCAAGTCTGTCAAGATCCTTCTGTATCTTAAGCCTGTCTTCTGGAATGTTGGCTATTCCTGCCAGCTTGGTGTCGTCTGCAAATTTGATGAGTTCCCCATCTATCCCCTTATCCAAATCATTGATGAAGATGTTGAAGAGCACTGGGCCCAGAACAGAGCCCTGGAGCACCCCACTACACACTTCCCTCCATGTAGATGCAGTTCCATTGAGGACCACATGCTAAGTAAGGCCGGTCAGCCAGCTATGAATCCATCTAGTGGTGATGCTGTCTAACCCACATTTTTGTATCTTATCAAGTAGTAGGTAGTGGTCTACTTTATCAAATGCCTTACTGAAGTCCAAGTAAATTATATCCACAGCATTCTTCTGTTCCACTAATTTTGTCATCTGGTCAAAGAATGCAATAAGATTTGTCTGGCATGATCTGTTTTTGACAAACCATGTTGGCTTTTGGTAAATATTTTGTTTGCCTCTATGTGTTTGCTGTTTCGTTGCTTGATTATCTTTTCCAAGATCTTCCCAGGTATTGAGGTCAGGCTGATAGATCTGTAGATTCCTGGATCCATTTTGTTTCTTTTTTGAAGATGGGAACTACATCAGCTCTTTCCCAGTCCTCTGGTAGTTGATTTGTATTTGAAGTTGAATAAATCTCTAGAGCAGGATGGCTTTTGTGCAATATATTATAAGACGTTTAAAGAAATCTTGATGAAACTCTTAACCCTGGAAATGAATGGAATATAGCTTCAGGTACTTCCTTCTTGTGGCAACAGGCTTTTACCTCTTTGATTTACAAAGAGGGGAATTATCCAACTTATCCAGAGTCATACAGACTAGCTCTTTATTGAATATAGATTATAATCTCTTTATAGCTATGCTTGCAAAAAGGTTGAATGGCTTTTTAACTGATCTAATATATCCTGATCAGACAAGATTTGTTCCAATGAGTTATATGAGAGACAATATCAGATATATTTTAAAAGCTACCGATAAATCAGAAAAACAAGAAAATGGCTATTATTCTCGATATGGAGAAAATGTCTGTTAGATTGGAATGGGCTTTCATATTCATAACACTGAAGAGAACCTGAGGCTCAAATAGTCTTATATAGATACAAAACATTTATAATGAAGAAGCCAAGTTAATTGAAAATGAATTTTTACTACAAATCTGTGTAGAACAATGAAAGGGACAACACAAGGTTACTCTTGTCCTTGTCTTATTTTGTTTTTTGTATTAGAACCATTGGTAATGAAGATACTGCAAAATAAAATTTTAAGAATTAAATTGGCAAACCAAGAGCATACATTAAAATTATATGCCATTTATCTTTTTCTAATGCTTGCCTATTCAAAGAATGTATACTTGGGATCAATAATGGAGCATGAATTATAAGCTACCCAAAATGACTGATTGAGATGGGTGGCTATAGAAATTGGACGGATTGATGGAAGGCAATATGGTTTAGTATCAGTATATCTAATTAATTAGACAGATGTGATTACATAATATTTATCTGAAGAAAAAAAGCAACATATGAAGCAAGCAGGCTTTAGTATCATTCTGAAAGTAATTAAAGACTTGGGAATTTTCTTAAGCTAAAATAAAGATTTATTTAAGAATAATTATACACAAATTTAGAAAATAAATTGGTGGATATTTTAAGATGGAGAAAACTAAATTGTCTCATGAAGAAGTGTATCAGCAGTAAAACTAGATATTTTATCAAGAATTAACTTTCTATTTCAAATAGTTCCAATAAGAAAATAAGAAGACAAATAAGTAATTTTTTTGGGTCAAATAAAAGACCAAGGATTAAATTTAGGGTCTTGCAAGGTATAAAAGAACGAGGTTGACAAGCAGTAACAAATCTTAATATAAGTCACCAAACTAGTGTTTTAACTTGGATTTCAGATTGGATCCTATTACGGTGATGTTATTTCAATACAGCAGAAGGTTTACATCTATATTTTTGGTTCTATATAGCCTGTAAGAGATTGTTTGATTATAGACACTGCATTAAAAAGTTTGGAATAAATATTTTACCTAAGCAGCAGAATTGCTGATTAATTGTCTCCGAACTTCATTTTTAAGTAATAATTTCTTCTTCCTGCCAGAAGGGGGCTTAATTATGGGTTCACTTTTTTACTCACTTTTTTTTACAGGTAATGATGAAATTATTGTAGCTTTTCAAAATCACAAGGAAAAATAGTGAAGAGAAAATAGAAAATAAAGTGATCTTCGCAGGCAACAGGAATTGAACAATGAAGATGAAATTAAGAGACTATTAATTAACGCTCTGGTTTGAAGCAATATCAGCAGAGATGAAAGCTGCAGATCTTATTAAAGACTCAGCAACCTTAACCCTCTTAGTAGCTCTTTTGCTAGTCCATTTTAGTTAATTTTGTAATTGCATTTTAAATCTGTAATTTCATTTTAAATGTAAATTGCAACATACTTAGCTAGACTTTAGGGTGGGGTAGGGGAGAACAACAATTAAAAACAGTATAGAGGGAAATTACTTGAATACAGTTATTATTATATTATTTAACAGGTATAGTAACTATAAACAACAGTACTGTAAATAGAGAACTCAGTTGGAATGCATCCCTCAGACCTAAGCAATTCTTATAGGGAATGCATAATCTGGTAGAAGCACAATACATATTCACACAACCCAGTTCTCCCTCTCTGCCCCCAATAACTTTGTTCACAGCTTTACAGGTAGCCCTCACTTAACAACCGATTGCTTAGCAACCATTCAAAGTTACAATGGGCATCCCTCAAAAATGTATTTGCAACCTGGTTTTGGAGATCTGATGGAAGCAACCCCACCCAAGATCATGACATTTCAAGTACTTGACAACTGGCTTGCCTTTATGGTCAATTGCAGCGCTGCGTGGTCACATGACACAATTTATTATTATTTGCAGGAAACCGGCCTTTTGAAAATGCCCATAGGAATGCATTATTTGCTTAATGACTGTGGTGTTTACTTAACAACTGTCAAAAAAAGGGTCAGAAAATTGGGCTGGTTACATGGGTGCCTTCACAACCTACAGTGGAAATTTGGGGCTTAATTATAATCGTAAGTCAAGGACCACTTGTAGTTGCTTTGCACGACATCTCACAGAGCAGTTTCTCCCTCCCCTTCTCCTGGCCTTGTGTGTGTTTGATTCCTCTTGCACTTCCTCTTTGCCAGCTTTCTCAGATCCAGTCAGCTCACCTTGCTCTACAGCTCAGCTGGACACAGTCCATTCCCAGTTGACCCTGGTGCTTCTCATCCCTTTGGTCTTGATTTTCCCTAACTAATCAGAGTTACCTCCTGCTTCTCTGTCTTACTTGCTTTCTTACTTTTCTCTAGTCATAAAGTGAGTCTGTGTGTGGTGGAGAACCTGTCACTTTGCACTCATAACTTTTATTCATTTTTCACAAGCGCAAAGTTTTGTTTCTTCCTTTCTACCCCATAGAATAGCCTCTCCTTCCTTTTAGAAGTATTCCAATTCCATGATTTCCTTTCAGACTTCACTTTGTTTGGTAAGAAGCCCCCATCTTCCTTCTTTGTACCAAAGCATCCTTATTTCTTTCCCTATCAGGCCCTGGAATCAAATTCATATCACATAAGTAGTTTCCTTGCTTTTCATAGCAAAGTCTAAACAGTTCATACCCATTTTATTCATTTCAACTCTACTGTACGATACATGATGAATAATGATGTGGTCATCCATAGCATCTGTGCACAGTAAATGGGTTTAAATGAACTGTTTTGGTAATGTTAGGTTAGGAATAGTAATACACTTAGACTTATATGCCACTTCATAGCGCTTTACAGCCCTCTCTAAGTGGTTTACAGAGTCAGCATATTGCCCCCAACAATCTGGGTCCCCATTTTACCAGTCTCAGAAGAATGGAAGACTTGAGCCAGTCAGGATCGAACTCCTGGCAGTGAGCAGTGAGTTAGCCTGCAATACTGCATTCTAATCATTTGTGCCACCGTGGCTCATTCCATTATTTATTTATTGGCTAGACATGGGTCTTCTTTCCTGTTGTAAGTATAAGGCAGAGTGCATAAGTGTTCCTTCCTTCCATTTTTCTCCACACATCAACTTGGAAAGTTAAGTTAGGCTGAGATAGGGTGACTATTCCAATATCAACTAGTGAGAATCAGCAGCTAAAGGTAGATTTATCTGAGCCTGGATCTTTCTACTTCTTGATAACTACCCCATTGTGGCACGTTATCAAGATGATACAAATTATTTCAACAAATATTTATAAACATGCTGCTGTTGGCACTGTTGCATGTTGAATGTATTCAGTGGTGGACCTTCAGAGAATCTTCCTATCTATTATAACATCTTTACTTTTCTGCTCCACTGAAACCCTGCAGGCTGTGCAAGAGAAATCACAGGGTTAACTATTGTATTTTCCCCATATAATAATAATGCTTAGTATATGTCATCCATCACAACAGCATTGTAAACACTATCATTATAGATATTTGAATACTCTGGATTTGCATTATTCTGGAATTCCCCTCAACTAAGACTCATACTTTTGGACGAGAAAAAAAAATCAATTTTGAAAATGGAGTTTAATTTCATTTACCAAAGTGAAGGGTAACTTTTTGGTTCTAATATAGATATCTGGTAAAGTTTTTGTGTGACTCTGATTTTTCTACAATCACATCTTCATGATGAAAAATGTTCAGAAGATAAGGAGACTATAACAAAAATAATTGGCTCATATGGCCATACTGAAAATTTGAAACCCATCTATGAAAGTTTGTTTTCTGTTTTTAAAAACAAACAATTTTAAAATTTGTTCCTCTGTTCACAGGACTACAATTTTGTTAGTTAGAGAAAAGCTAAAATGTTAAGCTTTGAAAATTTGGAGAGACTATAATTCTGAGCATGTTCCACAGCCTGCAGTACAATCACTGACTTAATTATCTCCTCTCTTGGAGTCAGAAGAAAGAAATAATATTTTAATGGTTTCACAGAAACTACAAATGTCAGCAATGGCTGTTCTGTTGTTACAGTATTTTTAACCTCTGTGATCTTATCCCCTTTATTCCTGTGGCTAATAAGTCTCCTGGCACAATGGATATTAAAGGGATCCTACATATATTTCCAGATATATCCAACTTTGTAATTTTATAAGGAATGCATAGTAAATTGTCTAGTTCCTTCATGTTTCTGGTTGTAATTAAAAGGGTATTGTATTAAATTGCATTAAATATGGAAAATATTCCCACTTCCGCCATAAAACAGATCTATATTCAATTGTAATTACAGTAAAACCTGTGAAAAATGAATGCCTTTCTACAACTGCTTGTTTGTATTTGGTCATAGGTGTGTAAAAGTGTGTGTGTGTGTGTGTGTTGAATCCTGTCTTTTTTGGTTACAAGCTAGGGATGAGAACCAATGAGGTCAGCCCAGAGAGCTTGATCTGTGCCTGACTAACAAGATGATTAGGGTAATAAAAGGCAATTCCCCAGTTGCTTGTTGTGAAAATAAAATGATTGCTTTTGGGTCTTTTTTGAGGAGGTGGGGGAGTGCTCATTCTAAATATCTCAAGGAGCCTCTAGGAAATATTTAGAAGCAAGATATAACAACTCAGAGATATATTTGTTTCATCTGTTATTCCTGCTCTCTCTTACTTTGGGGAAACATGAGGCAGAAAAATATGAACCAAAAAAGAAATCCCATGCAAATAATATACAGGCTATGGTCTCACAAAACAACCCATTTACACAATTTCACCTATTTTTTTTTTGATCCCATGCAACAGTTTGAACCAATATATATTTGTTATATATTTATTTCATAACCCCCCTCCCCCGGTAGACTAATAAAGGAGGTGTAGAGGGAGGAGGGCTGTATATTTTAAGGATGGCTGATACTCATATATTATTTATTTATTTATTTATTTATTTATTTATTATATTTTTACCCCGCCCTTCTCCTTGCAGACTCAGGGTGGCTAACAGCCTAATAAAAACAAATACAAAAGTACAAAAATACTACCATTAAAACGTAATTAAAAGGAAATATTAATTTGGCCTTTGTTATTTTAAAAATTGTTTTAAAACCCAACTAAAAATACCCCTTAGGCCAGTCCTTCCAGCTTAAATAGCCATGTCTTGAGGGCGCGGCGGAAGGAAGGGAGATCCGGGATCACCCTGATCTCTGGGGGTAGTTCGTTCCATAGGGTGGGAGCTCCCACCGAGAAGGCCCTCCCCCTGGGGGTCGCCAGCCGGCACTGTCTGGCTGACGGCACCCTGAGGAGACCCACTCTGTGGGAGCGTACCGGCCGATGGGA
>NW_015386614.1:127272-158394 GCF_001527695.2 Protobothrops mucrosquamatus | reverse complement strand
CCAGGTCCGATGCCATGGAGCGCTTTGAAGATGATAATCAACACCTTGAAGCGCACTCGGAAAGCCACCGGCAGCCAGTGCAGCTCGCGCAGTAACGGCGTTACATGGGAGCGACGAGTCCCTCCCAACACCGCCCGCGCGGCTGCATTCTGGACTAACTGGAGTCTCCGAGTGCTCCTCAAGGGGAGCCCCATGTAGAGAGCATTGCAGTAGTCCAGGCGGGAGGTGACAAGAACATGGGTGACTGTCCGCAAGGCGTCCCGGTCCAGAAAAGGCCGCAACTGGTAGATCAGGCATTATGTATTATGATACATATATTTGCATATTTGTGTATTTGCATATACATACATGTGCTTGCCTACAAATATTTACTTAGGTTGCCTCTAGATGAAGATCAGACCATCCAGTTTTGAGGTAGAACCAGATTGCTAAATAAACTGGTGCATTAAATTCTCTGCCGCTCAAGGCTAAATTGATCATTGTCGGAATAAAAGTCTAATTTTGCTGCTACTTTAAACCTGTTTCTTTTATGGAATTAGATAGCTTTTAAAATATGTAAATGTAAAAGGATGCCTTCAAGACCTGAATCTCACTTCTGATTACCCCAGTTTCCTGATTGGAATAGTGGTTCCAAATATATACAGTTATCTATTTTTCCCATAAAGCTTAATGGAAGCCCTTGCAAAGAATAGAATAGAATAGAATAGAATAGAATAGAATAGAACAGAATAGAATAGAATAGAGCTGGAAGGGACCTTGGAGGTCTTCTAGTCCAGCCCCCTGCTCAAGCTGAGCCAGATCTTCCCTGTATACAGCCAATAAAGAGATGGTGTCAAGGTTTGGGGTTCTTCAGGATCAAGAAATTTAATGTCTAAAGTTAATGTAACTTCCTTCTTTCTGCAGATCCCCACTTTTTCATCTAGGGCAAGTTGTGGTAATAATAGCAGCAGCACCACTGCACCCCTGCCATTCTGGTACCCCTCCCCCCAGCCCACAGTTCTGGAAGACAAGCAACTGCACACTTGCTGTTTGTACTGTACTCCCAAACTGAAGGATGACCAGAGCAAAGAGGTTCTCTAGAGCCTAGTTGGGAGAGGAGACCCTCTTTCACAGATACCAGCCCTAGTACAGGTCTCATCCATATTCTTCATTTGCCTAGAAGCCTCCAAATACTACTTTTTGCGCATGCTAATTGGCAACCAAAATTGCTATTTATTTATACTTAGTGATTGTTACATAAGTTTCTACCTTGGTGAAATTTAGCCCTTTTATATCCCCAAATCAGACATCAGGCTGGCCATTTGCAGTGGTTACTCTATTTCTACTTTCCCTTTATTAAAGGGAATTAAAGTGAGCTGCTTTGGAAGCCAAAAATTAAATAGGAAAGATGCAACAGAGGTGCAATCCTTCAGTATTTCTACATCCTGGCCCTTTCTTGCATATTGGCTTTGAGAAATTTCACTGCTGCTACCATTTCACCTTTTGCTTCCTCTCTCTCTCTCTCTCTCTCTCTCTCTCTCCCTCCCCCCTCCCTCTCTTCCTCTGCTTTCCCTCCAACCTCCCTATGGACTTTCCTCTCCTAGGTGCGGGCCAGTGCCATTGCACAGGATGCTGATCAAAACTACGACTATGCTAGCAACAGTGTTATCCTGCACCTGGATGCCGGGGATGAAGTTTTCATCAAGCTTGATGGAGGCAAAGCCCACGGAGGAAACAACAACAAATACAGTACCTTTTCAGGTTTCATAATCTACTCAGACTGAGGCTGGAAAGAAGCTTACTGACTCCCAGCCCCCTGGATTTCTCCATGTGGCAAAATTGGCTGCTGAATCCATTGATACTAATGTCTTTGCATACAGCCAGTCTCCCTCCCTGGGTCATATCAAAGCAGAGTTGGGTCACTTTGTTTTTTCCTTTAGTGGGCACTGGGATGACCCAACTGATGATTCAATCACCATCCCCATTTCTTTTACTTTCCATTGTATCATGAACCACTAAGCCTTTCAACAGTATTAATATGAAGGATAAAGAGAAAGATAGCCAAGGAGCCAGGGTGAATCTTGAGGTGTAGTCTGGAGAATTGATCATCCCATTGCCCTTGAGGTTATTTTCATTTCCATCTTATAGGACTTGTTGAGACATGCTGCATGCTATTTATTGGGAGTAGATTCTATATGTAAGTAAGAGGCTATGGAAGCTTAACCTAATGAGTGTGTATTGCCATCTGACCCTCCCAAGATATACTTATATGTACCTTTTTAATCATGTCCAGGGCATCCTTAAGGCTAAACTTCTTATCTGAACCTAAAGCAACTACCATTTCTGGATAGCATAAACCAGAATGTGAAACCAACTAGAAATGGTGATTGTTCTGAACTTGGATAAGTCGCTAAATTAATCTACTCAACACAGTTAAAGAATGTTGTGGCATGGGATAAAATAGTGACATACATGGTCCTGGAAACCTTTTAAAGTTGTTTAACATATTGTATGAATGCTCTCATATCTTTACTAGAAGAGGGGATTACTGAAATTTAAAAATATTGTGCATTAAAGGTAAAGTATTACTTTGCCAAGTTTCAAATGCATATTCAAATATTAACCTCCATGAGGGTAGTCCCATGTGATTCTACTTGTTATTGTTCATGTAGTTATTGGTCATATATAATTTGAGTCAGTGGACAGTCATAACCTTGTCTTTCCCAATCCAATCCCTGATGCTGGTGGGGAAATTATGCAAGTTGTCTAATACAAATGGAGAACCCAGGACTGGAGGAAGTTAATCCTTCCCCCCCACACACACACACACCCCAAAATCCCAGTTTCAATCAGTTAAGTCAATAATCCTATTAAGTATCCAGGATCTCATGCACATGCATTTCTATATGTGTGCAGGTGCATGTTTGCACATACAGTATATGTGCATATTATCCAAACAGGTCTACTATCAGAATAGTATATAACTGAATTGTCCCTCTCCTCAGTTTGTGAGTGTTCTTAAACTGAGGTATAATCTCAGTTCTTTCTTTGCCAATTGTAATTTGGTATTTTAATACAATCTTATTTTGTTGAGTTTTAGAAGGTAAGATGGGAAAGTTGATTTTTCTTACCAAAGGAAGAAAAAAAGAAAAAACTCTATCGGCTTAATTCAAGCTGAGCCCTTCCTTTGGAGTCTCTGTCTCTTCTTCACTGGGTTACTTCCCAGTTGATTATGGTTTCTTTCTTTTCAGACTGGAAGGGTCTAGGGAGAACAGGACGCTTTTGGGTTTCCCATCAAGTCTCTGGTCATTAAGATTGGAAAGATCAGAAGAATGACACAGAGTTGTATGTGTAATTTTCAGACTCATGTCAGACATATTTCTCCTTTATATATAATTTGTCATGTTGCCCCTTGCTAATCTTTCTGGCCCCAACTTATTTCTTATTTAAAATGTGAAAAAAAGATTAACAAAGTAAAGTTTATCAGACCTTCCCCCTCCCAATGCAGCTTGTATATTGAGAATGGATGATTAGTGTAAGCCTGAAGTACAGTTTTACTTTCTCTCACACACACTAAAAACTAATTATGCCCACCATATTGGCTGCACAGGGTAATGATCTATACAGGATGGTTGTTATATTAAAAAAAATATCTTGGTAATGTGATCCTGCATTGTTTACCGCATGGGCAAAGGAACTTGAGCAGAAAGTGTGGACATTCAGTTTTACAGGTTTTGTAGTCTAAAATTTAACAAGCTGGGTTCATTGACTCAACTCCAGTTGGTTCCTATGCTCAGTGGTGTTCTAGTAAATGTTTAACACTGACTCTGCCAGCTCCATTGTTGCCACTGTGTGATGCTGCTAGCCATTAGACAGCTGAGCGGTGCACTAGGTGTGATGGCTCAGGTCTTCTCTCATCTGGCTTGCAAAATTCCAGAAAAATTAACATTTGGCTGTTGCAAGTACAAGTCAGGTATAGCACTGTACTGCTTGTGCTGATCTTAAGTCATAAAACAGATAGAAATACTTTTGAGTACATGCAAGTACATATTTCTTAGTACCAAAGAGTATATAAAAAGGATTACCATACATCAGGAAATAGGAGGCAAGAATTCTAGTTCAAAGAGTACTGTTTTCAGATGTCTGAGTCTAGACTATCTTAATATAAAGGTTTATTATATTACAAATGAAATTAAGCAGAAAAAAATATCAAATTACATAACATATTTTATTGCAATTTCCACACACACACACACACACACACACAGAAATGCTTGTATCTCATTAGTTAGTTTTTCGGAACCTAATGTTTAGAGATGTTTTGGATTATAACTTCCACTGTTTTCTATCTAACATGACTAGAACAGTCCAACATGGAGAGGAACAAGATGAAGAAGACAGAACTATTTCAACTGTGCACAAGCTACTTTATTCCAAGAAATTGTTACCCAGAAAAATAAACAAAAAATTAATGAATTGAGATATTAAGCAAAAATAAAAAGTGCAGTCTTATACAATGTAGTATGTTTTCACCAATGTGTTTATTGGAATTTACTGCTAGGTAAAAAGTGTACTATATATAGAAATAGATAGGGTAAATATAACACAATACTTAATGATCAAATTAATAAGAATGAAATAGTGAAATACATAAATATATTGAAAATGAAAATGTTGAAATATCCACAAATACATACTACATCTCCCTACACAATAATTAAACACTAACAGAAAGCCAGCACAGTTTTCAGTTTGAATTGTTCTCATTCATTGAAAATACTGTATGCATCAAAATTCAGAAATTGCATTTCCATAAGACCGTGTTTAACCTGAAAATCTAAGAGGCTTCACTAGTTCAATGGCAGTGTGTGCAGAGAGATTAGTATGTTGTGATGTGAGACATCATTCTGTTTCCTAAAAATCTTTATCAAATGAAGTCAGCATAGACGGAGTAAACTTAGAATAAAAGACATTGGACTATTTAGGGTTTTTTAAATTCCTAATTATTGGCCCTGACAAATTTAGTAAATTAAAAGACATTTCAAATTGTTTATTTTTTTTTTCACCAGATGTGGAGAAACTGTGATAAGAAAATCTTCATAGTAGATTTTCCTCCATCCATTTTTGGCCAGAAAGTCAGTCCTATTTGTCAGTATATCAATTTTTCATTCACTTTTTAAAGTACTTTTTATGGGCCCCTGACAATCCTCAGATCATGCTGCTGCAATTGGGTAGTAAATTGAGCAACACTGGACATATAATTTCCTGCCAGTTTTCTATTGAAAAAAAAAAAGAAATATGATGCATAAAGAATTGCCTGGTCTTCAGTCATTTAAATTGATAATTTGAAAAAGAATTCTTGCACCTGTTCTCACAATGTACAAAACATTTCCCCAAAAATTTAGACTGGGCCACTGTGGCCCTTGGTTGCTGAAAAAAAAATTACAAAAAATGTTGCTTCATCCCTGATTTTTTTAATGTAAAGATTATATATTCTTAATACTTCATATGTTTTAGTAATGATAAAGAAAGGGAAGTTCGTGAAAAGAATTTGTGAGCCTGTTCTTCATCCTCTCCTCTGCTATTTCTACTCACACATAGGATCGAAACCACTCCACTGCTTTGGGGGGGAAATTATTTTTTTTCTACCTTTAAGCACTGTTTTCTTGTGATTCTTGGATTTTTCTTGTAAGATGCCTTACAACTATCTATATTCTAAACAATAGGAGAAAATGTATTTTAAATAAACCAAAACATTGCTGAGAGCCAAACTTCCTGGCTTTGCTGCTGAGGTGGCAAAAATGGGAGCTGCTTACCATCTGTTTGGCCGTATAATATGATTGACGTACCTCATCTGGCTTTGTAGACCACAAATTATGCAGGTCAGCCATCTATGTATCTAAGGGCAATTCCATGTTATCACTGTTTTTATCCTCAGCCTGATGCTCAAAGCTGTTTAAAGCCAATACTTTCATCATCATTTCTACTATTCTCACAATATTATTTGTAGAGGTTTTCAGGAGATGATTGGTGCTCTTTCAATTGACCAGTGAGACAATCAGCGATTGTCAGGTGAGATGACAATTATTATCTCCTTCCATCGGTGGCATCCACCACCCCTCCTGCTCTTTAGCTGAGCTGCTACCAGTCCCAGAGAAACCAATAACCACTCCATGCAACAGGAACATAAAATAAAAAGTTGGTCCTCCTTCCTCATGCTTTCAGTTCATGTTGTGTGTGTGTTTGTCTTACCATTTGGAAATAGAAAAAAAAAGATTATTTGCTACAGAAAGGCCTTCTGTTTGCAAAATTGGCTTTCCTCATTTCCAAAGTCACCCATCTGGCTTTCATGCCTAAGCCAGAACGAGAACTCACAATCTCCTACCAGTGTTTCTCCAAAAATAAGACCCAGTCTTATATTAATTTTTGCTCCAAAAGACACATCAAGGCTTATTTTCTGGTTAGGTGTTATTTTCAGGGAAATACTGTACTAAATGCATCTATCTGGCTGATGATCTTCTGGAGCTTATTTTTGGAGTGGGACTTATATTACGAGCATCCTGAAAAATCAGGCTAGGGCTTCCAGTTGGGTCTTATTTTCGGGGTAACGCGGGTAGTTTCTAGCCTGGTGAATTAACCACTAGACCAAATGCCAGGAAATAATTGTGGGAGAGTTGATCATAATTCAAAACAAGCCCAGTTGTGCATAGAGTTAAATTAACCCCATCCTTGACAATGGCTGAAAAAATAAGTTCCAGTACAGAATTCACTATTATATCACAGTGGGGCAATATCAAATATATTTTCAAAATCCTGATTATCTACAATATCCAAGCCATACTTACTCCTGCCTGTTTCTCTGATGGATAAGGGGCTAGAGATATTCTGAAGGCTTGTGGGTACTGGCCAGGAAAAAGAGCTAATGGGGTGCCAGGTCCCTTCTGGAGAAATGGAAATGGAGATCTGTATTCTTCAAATTTATTCTTTGATCACACAAAGCCACAATCATAATAAGGATATTTGATTTGGGTCACCAACTTAGATGGTGCATTAGTTGTCTTGTGAAAAATAGGATAAATCTATTAAGATCAGTCTTTTAAAATTATTTGACTGAACTACTGACTTCTCCTTTGCACAGAGCACCTGACAGAAGAGATATGTGTTATATATCCAACACACCACTGTCACTTCCTGGTTGTCTGTCTTATCAAATCCATCAAAATGTTTGACCTAATATTGCTGGATCTTTCTTGGTTGTTGGACTAGTGAAACCAGGCAAATTACTAGATGGGCACTGGCCAAATCATACAAATTCACTAGTATAAATTCTAGGGCAGTATAATGCATGTGAGTAGCAAACCTGGAAATTTATAGCATGAAAAAGAGAAAACCCAAGAATAAAATATTTTTTCTTGTCCAGATTCTGTGACATAAAAAATAAGTTGCACAAAACTTATAAAGTTTATGTTTGAATTATAATTTTTATAATTAATCTGATAAACCAGATTCCATGGTCTTATATAACAATTTTGATAACCATGTAGTGTTTGCAGAGTAAAGCTGATCCAGCCATCCAATCTCCTAACCAGTCACAAATTTCTATATGCTGACAAGCTGGAATAACTGGACCAATTGTCCCTTGGCTATTTTCTAATACTCTGAGCCAGTTGGGAGATTTTCAGAGAGAAAGGGAGAGGGAGAGGGAGTTATTATAATGGATCAGGATTGGTAGCACCATGAATGGGGGGCATGCCTGTCCCTTTTTATTTCTGCTTCCCCTACCATGGGAAGATGAAAAGCAAAATGGCTATATCGTCAGAATGTCTAGAGATGTCCCATATTTGTAATTCTATAGGGAGGGCAGCTAATCCTTCATAGGTTATTTGCATTGTGCCCAGAATAATTATTTTAGCCTCAATCCAAACAAACCTGAGGCCTTTTAGGGCTTAATCAACCCCTCTCTGTCCCATCACATTAATTAACTGGGTTCATTTTCCTATTGGCACCATATTCATCTGCCTCCCCCCGTGCCCCGACCTAATTAAGTATGTCACATGAACAGGACCTGTGTGAAATATTCACCATGAAAAACTGCTATATTATCAAATAGCCTATGAATAGCAGTTTCTGCTACATTAAGGACATTTGGCATTGCTGAGATATTGATTTTTAATAATTAGCTAAATGTGGCTTCAAAAGACACTTATTAATGTGCTGTATGATTGGCCAATCCTACATGAAGATACCTCAAAATTGTTTACTCTGTAGTAAATTCTAGTCAGTATAGTTTCCTTGACTATGTTCAAGCTTCTTCTTGAACATAATCCATCACTGATGAATCACTCTTCCTTGCTCTGTAATTGGGCGGTTTCTATGCTGCAGCAAGTGAATTTAAATTACTGCATTCTTCTCATAATGTTTTTAAATGTTATTTCTCTCTTATTGTGAGAAGTTCTATTTTGCTATATGAAAAAAATGAGGGGAAATAAGCAATGGGAACCCATTCAATTGTGGATGGAGAACACAAAGCTTGTAGCATCACCAAGAGATATTTCATTAATAATGGAGTTTTTGCTAAATAAACCACATGGACGGGTCCCTTATCTTTACTTAATTTAACTGTACAATAAGCAGAGAAATTAAGTCAGAGAAAACAGAGAAGAACATCTCTAATTAAAACAAAACACACCTTAAAATTCTCTGTTATACCTTTCCCTTTGCACATGTTCTCTAGATGTGTTTCAAGTGAGATTACCCCAATGGGTTTGGAAACAGCTTGGAGGACAACCCAATTAGCTTTAAAGTACAACAGCTTGACCAGAATGTCATTTTTTAAATTAAAAATAAATATATTTGCAAGTCCTACTGAAGTACTCAATCTCATGCTTAGTAGCTCATTTATAGTTCAATATATCATAGGATCTCTGAAAACTGGGTTGAATAAAAAAAACATGATTTAGTTAACATGTGTTAATATTGTCATGCATATGCAGCTACCGGTAATGAGAAGAGTATGTGTAAAATGTGCTATTCCCGTTACTGATCCTATCCTGCCTCTATTGCTTTCTTCACAGTCAGTGAAGTCACCTGACTAATGAGGGGCAAAGTCCACCAGAATTTAATCACCTTAATGTTGACCTTGGATGGTATTAAGACTACAAGGAGAAAATACCCTCTACCACTAAACTTGATTTAAAACTGTTATACTCTTGGATTCCCACAATGCAGATATACTCTTCCCACAATGCAGATATAGTGGGAAGGGAAAAAAGTGCTGCCAGCACATATTTATATTGTAATTAAATGCAAGTAGGGAAAAGCCTGGAGAAAGGCAGCTCCAGGCTAAATGCTGAGAAGGAAGAATCAGTGTTAATCTTTCTAAAAATAATAATATATCAATCAAAAAGGGAAGAAAAGAGACATTCCCACATCTTTAAGATAAAATAACAAATAATGAGGACAGAATGACTTAGGAAAAAAAATAAGTGCATTCTATTCTCTTTGAGGAAAAGAAACTCATCACCAGTCACTGACACTAATAGATAAAAAATAAGGATCAAAACCATTTCTTCTTCCATGGCATATAATTAAGTTTATTGCTACAGGGAGTTCTGAATGACTTTTAAAGGATTTGATGAAAACTGAGAGAAGAATTTCAGTCAATAAGCTTGATGCACCAATGGGAAATCCGTCCTCTGTGCTTGAGAATAAAGCTATAAAACCCTTGTTGGAATAGGAAAGGGTGAAAATGCTATTTCAGGGTGCACTTACTACTCAATAATTGAAATCCATATTGTCCTATTAAGATTTCAAACTCCAACTTAACTAGGATAAAAAAATTCTTTCATCTATACACCACTAAACTAAAACTCTTACGTCTGTTTGTCTGTTTCTAATCATAAATTGGGAAAAACAGTGCATAGTAGGACAACAATTTTTGAACCAATGTATCTCAAATGGGATAACTTACAAAATCCATCCAAAATTTGGAACCCATCACTCTTGTGAGATTGAAATTTGACGAAGTTGTGACTGTTTCAGCATTGCCACACTCTTGCACTGCCATGGTCATGTGATTGTCATTTCCAATGCTCTCTATCAACTTCCCACAAGGAAGCCAGAAATCCCAGGCTGGCAGGCAAGTCAGTGGCTGCTGCCAGATGGAGGAAAGAGTAAGGGTGTGCTGGAGGTGTCGCACGGTCAGGGAGGGTGCATGAGAGGTGCACACAGTAGGTTGGGAAGGATGCAAAAAAGGGTAAGGGTTTGTGTGAAAGCTGACACGTGGGTCAGGGATGTGGAGGGGAGGTATGAGATTCACTGGAAAAGTGCGCAGGCATGTGCAAGAGGTACGCCACGGATCAGGATGCATGGAGGTTTGAAAAATAATGAGTGAGGTGCACGGGGTGCATGAGTTTTAAGTAGGGGAATATCTGTGAAACAATGAACCAACAGGTCATGGGTTGTCTAGTTTACATAATGAAAATTGTAAAAATAGCAAAATTTGAAACTTCAGTTCCTTGAGTGTCTGAAAATCAAAACTGTAAATCAGAACCATAACAGCAGGTGAATCTCCTCTTCTTGTACATGTGTAGAACAATCTGTACTTCCCCAACATGGTACTTTTGAGATTTGTTGAAAAACAGCATAACAGCCTAACCAACTTGATATCAGCTCTTTGAGATTATCCAGATCAGGAAACAGGCTCCATGGAAGACTAGAATTAAGCTTTATTGAGATAGAGAACATTAACAGAACCTTGCAAGTCTGATTCAGTCTCTCCCTCTCCTTCTTATATCCTCAGGAAGAAATATCTTTCCAAAGATTCAATGAATACTTCTGTCCTTTTTATTTTTGTAACAGCTTCTGAATAGTTCCCTCAAGGCTATCTCCATGGCTTGCTATAAGTGAAAATAATTGACCCACAGCCCAGAGGGCCATAGATTACCGATGCCTGATTAAAGAACTTACCATAAAAATAATAATATATCAATTGAAAAGGAAAGCTGTAGCTCATTAATATATTTCTATTTAAAATTGCTCCAACAGATAGACCTCTGCAAATCTACAAAAATGCAAGTGAGGGAGATTATTTGCACAATCTCTTTTATTGAAATAATACTGGTTGACATGGCTGAGGAAAGGGACAGCAATTTATCTGACAATAGCAAATGTCCAATGATAACCTAAGTGGACAGGCTGCCTTTTGACATCTGTCAGGCCCTGTTCACAACTGCCAACCGGTCTCCACTTGTGCTTGAACACAAGGCTTCAAGAACTCTTCCACAGGGATGAAGGAAGAAGAACCAAAAGTCAAGGATTTTGCATACTTCTGGGAGAGAGAAGCAGTATGCAAGGACTGACTTTGCACACAAAGCAGACAGTAAAGCTTTTGCACTAATACCATTCAGAGCTGGGATCTGAGTTTCAAAACCTAAAGAGTTGCTTTGAGCACAGTTTTCTGCTGAAATAGCATATGGGTTTCACAGAATGTAGAGCTAAGCGTTCAGAATTTATTTTCCCATATCTACATGTAGGCATCATTTTTCCACATATACCTCGATACCAGGTAACTTACCTCTTACCACTTTTCCTTTCTATCTCACCAGCATAAATATGGCTTTTCTATTTCTTCAGATGGATCTTTTGAACTGATTTTTTGTCCTTTGCCCTGTTCATTTCTTATCTTCCTTTGGCTTATGGCAGGGTTTTTCAAGTTAGATTCCATAAGAACTTGATGGGATTCTGTTAGAGACTATGAACAACAACAAAAGTTCATTCAAGTGCCACCAATTTTCTATCTCTAGGGTTTCCAGAAATCTTCCTCACACTTGCTCGAACTGCTTTTCTTAGCTGGGAGAAACAGATGTGATAGTATCCCATGTAGCATACCTCTAATTATTATATCCATAATGGATATAATGCCATGAGTAATGTATCTCTCCTTAACTAGGCTGCTACAGCACCTTATGAGTACCAAAAATTGAATGGCTGCATCCTTTCCTCAGCTGTTCATTCCCCTCTTAATTCTAAAGGGTAGAATGGGTGTTAATGGAAATAAGTTGTTTGCAATAGCAATTTTAATCATAGGATTTAAGAGATCAGTTAAAGCAGATTAATGTGGAAAGGAATTGTCTTCGCCCAACAAAGCTTCAGAGGCTATTTTCTAGAAGGTTGATGATTGTTCTATGCACTTCTTTTCCCCTTCACAGAGTCTACATTGTTGTGCAAGTCAGGCTTCTTTTCATTAAATACCAAATGTCAGATATCTGTGGCTTGCAAAATTTTATAAGGAAGAAAGGATATTTGGAGCAGATTGGCCATTGCTGATATCCCTATATGTATACTAACATTTGCCATTTATTCTGAACAGGAAAGTGGGGAGATGAGAGCAATTTGGATTTTAGGTATAAAAATGTTACGATAAAAATAGCCATGCGTTTCTGTGAATAATATACCTGCATGCATCATCACAATAACTAGAATGCTCAGGAGAGTGACTAAGACAATAGCAGAAGGATGCAGGGACAGGCATGTCAGAATTTTCACCCAAAATCTTAGGAAAACAAAAACTGCTATGGAACATTCATTTCTATATAAATTTTTAAAAAGATTTTTCTGGCTAAATTGAATGCCTAGATGCTATGTTGATAGTCAAGAATAAATCAAGACAGCCTTAAGCAGGCATTAACACAACTATATTCCATTGTTAAAACCAAACAGTTTGACTTCCTCAGCTTCACTGACAAGGGAAAAAGGGGGACAAAAGCTTAAGAGGCTCACAAAAAACAACAACAAAACCTTGAAACCACAGTGCCTCCTGACATACATAGCAGCTCGTTTAGATAGTGGGGGAAAAGTATGAATTGGACATATAACATGGTCAGGTAACTTTAATTATTTATCAAAATTATTTGCTGCCCATCTCACAGTTCAAGGACTTTAACTAATGGGGATGAGGTCATCTGGATGCCCAATGGAATGACTGCAGCAAACAGTTGTCATTGCACATTAAGAGATCTGGAAGCAGCTTAAGTTTTAGGGTGAATAGGGGAGGTATGAAAATAATAGCCGTATCTTAAGCTCCACTATGGTTGTACATACTAAGGCAACTTATTGTCTTTTCTATCAGCCTTGGGTGTCAAGGCACTCAGGTCATTAGGCCTGTCCCAAATCTATGCTTGGCTGTCAGATAATCTAGTAAACCACTGATGTAATAAACCTCAGTTTAGCAGACTTGGGGTAGAAAATCTCATAGCATGTCTTGTCCATACATTCTCTACTCCTGCTCTCTGTGTTAAATCCTGATTCCATCCTTCACATCCTATTCATCATTTTATACACATGTAAAATGTTTATATAAAATATACCATTTATATAAAAACAAAATGTATAATTGATGCATGCATAATATCCCACTTACTATTTTACATGTGCATAAAGTCCATTGGGATTAAAGGGATATTCTACTTTAACAAATATCACGTCCCTCCCAATATTAGTCCATTAAAGCAAGAATTTCACTATATTTAAATTGCTATGCTACCTGGTTCCTTGGCTAAATGTGCTAGAGACTGTGCTTTAAACTTTGCACAGAGAATAGAATTATTTCAGTTTCAAGAGCTGGCTGTGCTATTTGCCTCTATGAATCTCAAGTCAATGACTTCTAAAAGTTCCTGGCCTGATTGCTTTAGGCTTATTGCAAGCACTCCTAATGAAAACAGGATCAGATTAGGCCTGGAGTACAAGCCAACCTTTCTTTGAACCTCCTGTTTGGGAATGTCTGTTCTGCCCTTTCCATCCTATACTTTATTACTGTTTGAATAATTGTTTCAGACGGTTAATCGCTTAGCAGCAAATATCCATTTTTGAAGTATATGCTTTAATTAGCTTTCTTTTTTAAAAAACGTGGGAGAGAAAAAGTAAAAAAGAAGCAATCCTCAAAATGGAACTTTCTGGCTTGAGTTGGGAGAGCTCAAGTGCCGTAACAGAAATTGCAGCATTAGCTGCAAAATGTGATGAAAACCTGACAATTAATTCCTGGATTTCCTCCAGCCAAATCTTCTGCAATTTTAACCTTTGGACTAAGCTAGATCAGAGGGAATTTTTTAGCTTAATTGGGGGATGGGGTGGAATACTGTAGAGAAGAAAACATATCCTTACTCAGGTAGATTAAAAGGCAAAGAATCAATATTTCTCCCCCTCCCTGCCCCATAGTTTCTAGGAAGGAAGTGATTATACTATCATTGTCATCTCTTGGTTTAAACATATTTTTAGCAGCTCTGAGGCCACCGAATCTCCACAGACCTCCAATCCTAAGGAGAGGGATGTCAGCAGTATAATGTTGATGAATTTTATAGCTGATGTAGTGTACGTGAAATATTAGCTTGGATGAGAGAAACCCCTTATCTGGGACCTCAAGAAAATACAGCTGTTGGCATGCAAACAAAACAAAACAAAATGCCTTGAAAACTGAGGGCATGAGAACTGCAGAAGAATCAGGAGTCAGAGACCTAAGAAGCTGGTGGAGTTTAGGTAGCTATCGTAACTCTTACTTTGTCACTGAGACTTTGCTCAAGCAGCTCAGTACTTAATGTTCAAAAGCTCCTGGGAAGGCTATCAGGGAAATAAAAGTAGGAATTGATAGAGAGTTAATGCACAACATATATTCAGGGTTGTCTTTTTCTAAATAACAAATTCGGCTTTTCAGTAGAAACAAACACTATGAATTGTTCTTGTTGTAAATGAATTTATTTAAATCTTGATGATGAGGAACAATTCTCTCCTTCCTTTTCTTACTTTTGCATACCTCCTGCATTTAACTGTTGGGCAGTACATCTTGTGTTAAGCCCTTTGCTGTCACCACAGTTCGTAGTGTTGCAGGGGCTTGTCAAACTGATGCTGCTTGGCCACAGTAAAACTGTTTTCAAGAGCCAGCAAAGTTTTTCCTTCTCGCCTATTCCACACTTGCCTCCTTCTGTCAGGAGAAGCTATCTATGAACATCTGATTTTGCCTTGGATAGCAGAAGGCCTGATTAGCAAAGGAAGAGGGGACCAAAGATAGAGTTCAAACACACACACACACACACACACACACACACACACTTAAAGCATTGGAATTGTTAGAAGAATAATTTGGGGTTCCAATTCAAGCTGGGGTTACACAATCAAAATGAAGTTCAGACATAGTATGAGAGGAGATTCATTTATTCCCCAAAACAAAGAGGTTTGTTCTTGGGGGTAGGCTACAGAGAAAATTGGATCCAGAAAATTTGTTTTATAGGGGGATTGGTCCTTGGTGTGATCCTGGGGAAGCATGGTTTGTGTAGGTGCTAGTTGTAGTGTATGATTCTGTCAAAAGGTAATTGTCCTTCCTGTTTAGATGTGCAGATTGAGGTGCTGCTGCCCTGGGTTTTGATCCTGAGGTGCGTGTGAAATCTGTAAAGGATCGCCCCTAGGTGTGGATTATTATTATAAGGGGATCTTCCATTACTCTGAGGAGATTCCTGCCTCCCTGATGGAGCCAATGATGTGCTAAAGGGGGGGGGAGAAATCAGAGGCCTTTTAACTTCCAACAGGATCTTAATAATAAGCCTTAAGTCAAAGGTATGGGCATCGGGTATCCAGGATTGTTGGGGCAGCATGCAAATAATGCTTACATTGTAAACTGCCCGGAGACTGTTGTAAAACACTATGGGGCATTTTCAAGTTTAAATGCTATTTATTTCTCGTAGGTTAGACAACTAATCAACTCTTTTTTTGTTCTTCAGACTAAATAAATGTGTACTTTCTCTATCAGTTTGCCAAGTTAATGCCATTTTTCTGCTGTTTCAATAAACCAAGTCATCAAAATCTATTCATCTGTTCATTTAACCTCTTTGTGCAGCTCTTCTTAGCATCAATGCACATTTGGCTTCATGACAAGGGGGAAAAAAGACTGCTCTACTGATTCAAGAAACTTGCAGTCTACAAATTGGGAATAGGAGAAATATAGAATGAGGAAGGGAAACAAGTAATGAATGAGCAAACAAAGGCCTGTCAAGGATATTTTGCAATCTGAAATAAAGGAGAAGAAAATGCTAAGGATGTACCACCACACAATCCCAGGAAAAGGTAAAACTGCTTGAAAAAGTTGTAGGCTGGTCTACTTTTCCATCCATGTGTCATCTAAAGCATCTTTTTAGAGTCAAATAGAAGCACTGCACACCTTAGAGGAAACCCACCCATTCTATTTCATAGAGAGAAGCCGACTGGATTTGCAAATGAATTTTATTTACAGGCTGGTAACAGTATGCAAGTTAAAGAAGTAAAGGACACACTGTGTGTCACGGCAAACTCTGTCCTCTTATCACTATTCACTTCCCCCCAGTAGCTTCCAGGAACCATACTGGCTGTGCAGTTGGGGAAGCAGTAATTCCAGTATCATATGGACATTATATCTACATTTCATTTGCAAAGCATTCATAGAGTTGCCCTCCCCAAAAAAAAGAATAGGTGCAGAAGTTCTCTGGAGCTGCCTCATTCACATTATTGCACCATGAGGAAGATTCTTTTTTTTTTTAATTAGAGGTACAGGTAGTCCTCAATTTACAACCAAATTTTATGTTTCTAAGTGAAATATTTGTTAAGTGGGTTTTGCCCCATTTTATGACTTTTCTTGCCTCATTTGTTAAGTGAATCACTGCAGTTGTTAAATTAGTAATACAGTTGTTAAGTGAATCTGGATTCCCCACTGATTTTGTTTGTCAGAAGGTTCCAAAAGGACATTGCAACCATCATAAATGTGAGTCAGTTGTCAAGCATCCAAATATAAATCTCATGACCATAGGATGTTGCAACAGTCATAAGTGTGAAAAATGGTCATAGGTCAGTGCCATTGTAACTTCGAATGGTCACTACCTAAACTGTTGTAAGTCAAGGATTGCCTGTATATTGATTTACAAGGGCGGCAGTTGACAGAGAAAATCAAGATAGTCAAGGCTTACTGTATATACTTTTTACTATATACAGTGACATTATTTGCAGCAGATACTTTCAACAGCTATATATAAAACCATACTAGTCAGGTTTCCTTCTTCCCAAAATTGACCTGGCTAGCAGTCAGGACAGTTCATCTGACCTTGTGACAGCATACCTGTCCTTCAAAACCAATATTGAGTTTCTCTTTCCTCTTTTACTCAATCCAATGGCTAGCTCACATGAGCAGCAGAGCAATTATACCAGTACAATATGCCACAATTGAGCTATATGTTCTCTCCAGATTCTAATATTTGATGCATCATTTCAAAGTGTATGCTTTCCTGGCTTTTAGTTCTTGGGCTTTATACATTTCAAATGGAAGACAGCCTTGGCACAGTGGGATACACTGACAACCCACCCAGAAAAGGCTTTCTCTCTCTCTCTCTCTCTCTCTCTCTCTCTCTCTCTCTCTCTCTCTCTCACACACACACACACACACACACACAGGGAGAGAGAGAGGGAGAGAGAGAGAGAGAGAGAGAGAGAGAGAGATCTAATCTAATCCAATCTCTATTCAGAATATTGGACAAACTTTTAATGACAGAGCACAGACTTAATATATTTTGGGAGACATGGAATGTTATGTATGATTGGGATTTTCCTTTCCTTTCCTTTCCTTTTCCTGGCTTGGGAAATACTTTTTTTCAGTGCTTTTTTTCTAAAAAAAAAAAAAAAAAAAAAAGGTGCCGGAACTTACACGTCATACAACCCGCCTTGCCTACCCTACAAGGTTCCATCCAAAAAAGGTGCCGGAACTCCGTTCTGGGTGTTCTATGAGAAAAAAAGCCCTGCTTTTTTTTCTTTTTGAATTTGTTGGTATTATATTTATGGCTTGTACTAATGTTTTCATTTTCCTGCTTTTAAGAAGTAGGAAACCCTGCCACAGAAGTTTAGCAATTGAAATTCAGCTATGAAATAAGAAAAACCTTCAGGGAAAGAAGAAAAATGCTTTTTAACAAGCCTTTTAATAAGTCTCCTGCAACTGTTTTGTAACAGGCACTGTCACATCTGCAATGTCAAAAGCACAGCTAAACCTTGAAGAAGACTGAATCACCCCAAGTCAAGCCTTCAGCACCCCCTTATTTTGCTATCCCAGCCAGCTTGAATGAGTAGTCCTGCCATTAAACTGATAGTTCATACTCAGAAAATGACACACCCATGTCTTTGTGGCTCCTGAAAGGGCCACTGGCTTTTTAAGTTTTGCAACAGTACAGAAGTATGGACAAAGCAAAAAAAAAAAGAAAGGATCTCATGGCTATAGCTGCATTCTCAGCTCAGATTCACATTGTTCATTTATCAACAGCACAGACCACCACCACCTTGCCACCATATCTTAAGTGCAGAAACAGTCAATGTGGTCCTCAACTTATTCTAAGCTCATAGCAAATGCAGTCATGCCTGTGTTTGTTTTTCATCCTGAGCCATTTTAAGTCCTTCCATAAGCTTGATCCATTGCATTTCATTCAAATCTAGTAAAATTGCAATTCTGACTGGCTACAACAACTGGGATCCCTCCCCAGTGTCTGTTCATTATAACCTACAGTGATTTCAAAGCAGTCTACAAGAATGTTATTTTCTCAGCAGTCAGCAGCTTCCAGTTTTCTCCCTTCAGTTCATCCAGTGATGGTCCATAAAGACTTTGGAGTTTGGTAGTCTTGTGGCCACTATTATTTTCCCACTTATTCTGCCAGTGCATACCGGTATCTATTCCATTCTGATATCTCTCAGTAAGCAACCCATTCTGTTTCTGCCCAGGCTAGGTGAAACATATTTCCCTTTCTGTCCTATTCTGTGCTACTGTGCTTCAAGGCTTCTAAGAAAGAAAAAGGAAAAATATCCTTAAGTGGCAATGTAAGCAGTTTGGAACATAGCTACAAAATTTCAACAAATGCTAGTTTTTTGCTTCTCAAAGCTGAACCATCATTGCCACAGTATCTATTGATCCAGAATGAAACAATCTGTTCCTTTTGCTTTGATCACTGAAGCAATAATGATACAATAAGAGAAAGAGGAAAAAGTCTGTGCTAGAGTCACAGAAAAAGAACGTGGGAAGGGCCGGTGGTGAAGGAATCCATATGTGCAAACATATGGAAAAGCAAATGGAACTACTGAGGAGGGAACAATCCCTAAGAGAGAAAGCAGGCAGTGATAAATGTATTACCTGCCTACACAAGGACCCGCCAGTAAAGTATGACTTCCCCACATGGAGGAAAAGTCAAGCTACAGGAAAATGACCAGTTAGACCCTATATTGACCATAATTAATTTCCAAGGTAGATAGATAGTTAAGAAATGTAATAAACAAACAAATGATCAATCCTGACTGAGCACCAACCTAACCCTATTGTGAAATCACTGCAATTCACTTGGAATTTGTTACGTCAGTTTTGGAAGCAGATGGGAGTATTCATCCCTATTCTGTCACAATTCAAATCCTTGTTCTGTTGTAGACTAGATCTTAGCCAGCTTCTGTTAGGTATTAGACCTAACAAGTGACACCTGCACCTTCTCTTTCTCATTTTTTTCACTGAGGTGGGGAGAATGAAATGTACACTTGAAGAAGCTTAAGTTTGGTGAAATGGTGCTCATCAAAGCAATGATCTTTGTGGTCTTCAAGGCAATTGTTCAAAGTTGCTAATCTGAGGAGTTTTCATTATTCGGTATTACAATAATACTCAGTTGCACAAGCTAGTTTGGTCAGTAGCATGGAATTCTAAAATTCAGAAGGCCAGAGGTTCCTCATCCTTCTCCTACCACATGTTTAGTTTGACTCAAGGGCAAAAGAATGTGTGATACAATATGATCCTGAAAAAACAGCGACTGAATTTCCTTTCTTTTTTCTTCCTAATGGTATATGCAGCTATGAGACAACCTCAGTTCATATGGCAGTTACAGCAATGAGGAAATATGTTTTTAATCTTCTCCTTCACATCATTGTCCTGATCCCAACTGCTTCTACTCAGAGCATCTCTGGCCCAATAAGGGAAAACATATAGGTATAGATGATTACTCTGTTTTTTCATCTTCACAATATTAACATTCTATGGAGGAAGCAATTTAGAGAGAGAAAAATATGGGAGGAGTATATAAGCCCCTTCCTCAATAACAACAAGCCTATTCTAAATCTATACCCTAACAATTACATTTAGTATTTCAAATATCCAAATCCAATTATAGATCTCTATATACCTTGTATGTAACATGGCCTTAGCCTGGGAGTAAAATATTTGCATCTATTTTAAAATAGTATCTCTAATCATTATTCTCTGAAGAAGTCAGAACTTGAAGTATCCGTTATGTAAACTAATTTTATCCAAGCTATATACAAGTTGAATGTAAATGTTTAACATTTAGGATACCACACTTGAATATTTAATTAATGTACCTTTGTTCAAGCCATTGCACACTTAACTAGAACTACAAAATAAGGAAATATCTACAGCTACAAAAGTATCCTGCTATGTTCTTTATATTTTTATTGTTGTTCTCTGAAATGGTCAGGGTTATCATGGGTGGCTATATAAGTCATTTAAATGAATATATATTCTAAATCATATTAGTGCAGACACATTAAAGTAAGGAATCTGTTTGTGTTGGTGAAGCCAATTAAGCTAACTATGTCTGGCTGAACTCCTTTATGTCACAGAAATTGATAGAAAAATGTATGAGATACTTGGCTGACATTAGCTGAACTGCTTCAATTGTAGACAGAAGCCCAAAATTTACTTGACAATTCTGTATCAAATATGTAAGAGAAACTGGAGAAATATTACATTGCCAACATGAATTAGATTTTATAATCTTCTTCCTAATCTTCATTTTAGAAATCCCTTTTCTATTGTAAAAAACATTAGAAATAATAGTTCTCAAATCTTTTCTCATGTCACTGATATTTTACCCACAATTGTCAGAAAGCTACCAGAGTTCCTGAGTATAATATATGGCGTTATGTAGGAGCTTGGTTTTAACAGATGCTTGAAGCTGTAGGACAAGTCCAAAAGCAGGGATAACAATTGGCTTTGGTGTGATTGCAGAGCATAAATCTTCACTCTTCATGATGAATTTATTCTGTATGATTCAAACACCAAACCTTCTGATGCAGTCTAAAATTTAATCTAAAAATGTATAATACAGGGTTTTTTGCCTATATGTACATATAGATATAGGTTGATAATGAGGTATAGCACTTTCACAGAATAGTTGACAGAGGTCAATCACTTCCTCTTCCATTCCTTCAATATGAGGGAAGCAGAGAACAAGAAGTTTTGACACCACACATGGTTCTGTGGGAGATGTGGGCTAGGAATAACTACTAAGAGATATTGATGGAGAAAAATATAACCCTTGATTTGGCCTGGCAAATTTGCTGTTGCTTCTGCTTTTTCCTTTCTCTGTCACTGTGCTGTATTTGAACGAAGTCTCTCCCTGTCTTTCTCTTAATTTTCTCATTCATTTCTGTTCCTCTATTACTCAATCTTTGTCATTTATGAGCAGTAATGGAATTTATAATCCAGGGCACAAAAAGTGTCTGATTCCTTTCTGTTTTGCAAGATTGTTGATATTTAACAAGGTTTGACAGGCTGGTTTTTTTTTAACCAAACAATTCTCTGGACACAGAGAATGAATGACTAGAGGCTAGTCCGTGGAAGAGCAAAAGAAGGACAGCTGACCAACCTCATCTTTGCACAGGAATTTTTCTACTAATGGGAACTCTTTATTTCAGAATGGAATAGCAGAAAAACATCAGACATTGATAACTCCTTGTTCTTTGTTGCGTTCAAAGGGCATACGTGCCACTGAGCTTATTATTTACAGCTCTTAGATGGAGGCATTTCTGTTAACCAGCTTTCAGCAGCCTTGCAGTAACTATAACTGTTATTCCTTTCATTGCCCTAGTTCAGGGGTGTCAAACTGCTGACCTACGGGCTAGACATGTCATCCGGAAGCCGCGCCCACCCCATTGCCGGCAATGACAAAACCGTCCCAATATGTTGCGCGACATCATGTGACATTGCGAGTAGTTGTTTCTGCTCTGGAGAACTCTGGGGATACATTATATTGAGCTTATGTTTATGCAAATCAGTAATAATTATATTATTATAGTATGTATGTAATGAATTCTGTCTTCAAAATCCTTATTCTTCACAATTTTTACAGCAACCTTATAATCCAAAGGAAGATCTGAATCAGCAATAACTTTCTGTATCTTTCTATGCTTTCTGTATCATAGGATAATTAATTTGCTGCACGAGTTTTTAATAAGCTCAAAACTGATCTATCCAATTGAACTGTGGTACACACTGTAGAAACATAATTTTATCTAGTAATGTCTGAATTACTTAACATTATCCTTTTGCTAATCTTGGAGAAACTCGTGATTAACTGATTTCTATGCTACTCAATTAATGCAGAAGTTTATTTAAATATTAATTCATAATTTAATGTCTAGTTCTGAAGGTAGGGAGAATGCTTGGGCCCAGTTCTGAAATTTCTCTTTGAGCCAAAATCCATTTCTCTTTATCCTCAAAAGGTACACACTCTATGTGAGTTGCAACTTTTTAGTATCAATATCATTTCTACTTAAATCCCATTTTTCTGTAGAAAAAAGATTCAAAATTAGTACTGATAGCACTAAAGAGTTTATCTAGTTTGTGTAATGAAACATCTACAAGAAAACAACCAAGCTCGGAGAGCCATCAAGGACCCCTCATTTCAACCCTGAGCTACAAATATTCTCCTTTATTAGCCAAGTGGTTAATAATACAAAAGTGCTCAAAGAAAAAAACTTTTCATTATACTCTTGCAAATGCTGAGTACTTGAATATTGCTAAATGACAGGTAAGTTGCTAAATTACAGGCTGCAAGGAATAGAATAAAGCGATATTAAAACCTAATATTTCAGTCTCAGAATCTGGCACGTCTTATATAGTGTAACCGCACTAACACCTATGCTTTTTATATAAATAAACTGGGGTGGAATCCTCCGTGTTCTTTTGAAACCATTAGTCAAAAGATGCTGCACATTCTTCAGTTTAAAGGATTGTCTTAAATAAAATTGATTTATTTGTCTTTAAAAATCCCTTTCACTAAATGACAAATACAATTTAGTTTTATGTTCAATTTTACAAGAGAGGGTTATAATACAAGAAGCGTGATTTGACGTTCATTTATAGTATTGTATAACAGACATGTGGCTGAGAAGAATCTTTCAACGAACATCAATAATACAATCCTGTATTTTACTTGTTTCCTGGAATGAAACAAGGTGGTTGCAAGGTTGATGACGTAGGAGCATACGGTAGAAATAATTATTTTTGTAACGCATCTTAGAATCTCCAACGTACGTACAGTAACTGCGAAAACGGTTCTGACTGTAAAAAGAAATGATATAGAAAGCGAACGAAGGCAAAGGTATAGAAAGCGTTAATTTCGTCTATTCTCAAATCCGTGCCTTTGAGGAAGAGACAGAATCTCAGTTCCTCCTAGTTAAGAGAATCAACTCGGAAGTTCAACAACATTTACAATCCTACTTTTTATACGTTTGTGCTGCGGAGAAATGGCTAATTTCTACACCAGACTCGCTTTGTCTCCATTCCTACCCAGAATGCATAGCGCAATTCAGATGAAGATGAGTGACCAATTAGAAGAAATTTGAAAGCCGAGCCGACCAATCGGAAGGGAATAAGTAGGCGGTGACAGACGATTTGAACTGGAGGTGGGAAAAAGTCGTGGTGTGTTTCAATAAGTGGTTGAGGGCGGGAAGATAGCGGTATTTCCCTGAAAGTGGGGTGGCTGATTTGTTTGGCAAGGGAGCGATTGAGCGTCCTATGGGTCTGCTCCCCTTTATAAGTGGATTAGTTACACAGTGGGAGACGCTGTTCGCAGAGGTCGTTGGACCTTGTGGTTAATCCTTTCTGGATCCTTCACTATCCAACAGCCGTGAGGTCGAAGATAGCAAGATCGGGTGAAGTTTAGTGACCGTCTAGATTTCGGTTGCCATTTCTAGATCTCGTCGGCGGCCGAAACAGTTCACGGACTGCCTTATGCTTACAAGTACATAGTTCTTGTTGAGGGCCCGAGTCGGTACCGAAACTAGCTGTTCTCGTTTGGGGAAAGCGGGTGGCGGTTCGGAACAGACAAACTTGAAGAAATAACTTGGGAGTAAGGCGTGCTTAATATTTAATATTAATATTATAATTAATAATTAACATGTTTCAAGTGTTCAAAATCTGTCAGATCTACCTATGAAATAAAGGGAGTGTATGTATGCTTTTTAGTAGACCTTAACGGTTACGGATGGTCATAGAGAAAACCTGTCCCTAGGATCGCTAGTAGGTCGAAAACGACTTTGATCGCATATAATCGAATGCTATTTATTCTTGGTCGGGTTGCCCACAAGTTCAAAGTTAATTTGAAAAAGGGTGTTGGTGCCTACTAAGATAGACTTCCATGCCTGGCTGCCCTTCAGTTCTGTCGTAACGCAATTAGGCCAATAATCTGAAGGGCAAAATGTTGGGACAGGCTGTTTCTTTACATTCCTAACTCTCCACTGTTAATAAAAAGTGTTATAAAGAGAGATAGAATATGACTACTGTATACTCATTTTTTATTTTGCTTTTTTTCTGGGTCTCTTTAAAAAATGTTACAAAGCAAGTTAGGAAATTATTTTGGGGCAGCAACATACTTTTTTTTTGTATTTCTATCACTTTCTTGAGGCTGCTATTTCTCACAATAGCAAAGAGTGGAACACATTAGGATGAAAAAGAAATATGGCATCTCTACATTCTTTTTCTTATATAGCTTGTTTAAAAAGTTTTCCTATTATAATTTTGCATTACATAACGCTATTTTCCTAAGCTTTTGTTTTTGTTCTAATTCCGGTCTGTCCCTTAAATTTAAAATTGATAAGGTGATGGGAATTAGGACCACTAGGAAATAGCTTGATGTAAATGGTCTGAATCTTTAAGGTGAATGTGAAGAAACTCCTTACTACAAAGCCATCAGAAGTGATTGCTCTTTTCAGAAAAGACAGCTCTTATTAAAACCCACATTTATAATCTTGCAACAAATGAATGCATTGATTAGCCAGTACAATCAATCAGTGAATGTCTTTTGCCCTTAATCCCTTGTGGCTGAGCTGAGTTGTAAATTTGTTGCCTTCGCAGCATTAAAGCAAGCAAATTTATTGTCCTTTCTCTTGGGCATTGAACTTCAAGAAGGTTGTTGAGACTTTGGAAAGAATTCTGAGAAAAGCTACATGGGTAGATATTTATTATCTATCTATCTATCTATCTATCTATCTATCTATCTATCTATCTATCTATCTATCTATCTATCTATCTATCTATCTATCTATCTATCTATCTATTTGTGCTGAACTGTACTAGGATTTCAATATTCTGATATATTCTATGCCCAGTTGGAGAGACCTTTCAAGAGCTCTTCAGTTTCTCGGGTTTAAGAAAGATATGAATCTGATATTGCATGTATCAATGTGTTCCCATCTTGTCCTTGACACAGCATTCTCTAATAATGGTGCTCATATCACCATCTGAAGAAGGCAATGTGACAGTTGTGGTCCGAGTGCGCCCACAGATTTCACGGGAGCAAGAAGGAAACCGCCAAAGCACAGTGCAGGTGCTGAGTGACAACATGCTGGTGTTTGACCCTGAAAAATCAAGCCTGCTGGGCTTCCAAATTCACGAGTCTGTCTCCCAGAAGAAAGGCAAGAATATGAAGTTTATTTTTGACCGGGTTTTTGGAGAAATGGCTACCCAAGCAGAAGTCTTTGAGAATACAACTAAAGAGATCCTGAATGGTGTGCTGAGTGGCTACAATTGCTCTGGTAAGGAATCTATTTTCCTGGCCTGCCAATATGATAGCAGCATTGCAAAAAACAGTATGTTGCCTAACATTAAAAAATATAAGGAAAAGGAGAATAACTTTCCACTAACACTCATTGAACTAAATTTTAAGCTTCCATTAATCATATCTAATTGTGTCAGTCTGGTTCTTTGGCCTTGTTGTCTGTAAATGATGGGGATTTTAATCTAACACAGGCGAGATATAAATCTAGTAAAAATGCAGTGTCAGTTGGTTTCAATTTAATATTGAAAATATCAGCCAATTCTATTTCCAGACTCTTCTCAATACCGGGCAAAGATAATTTTTGTAATATTTGTAATTAACTCCTTGCACTTTAGAAGAGGATATTTGTAGCTCAGTGTTGAACTTTGGGTCCTTGTGTTCTCTGAGTTTGATGGTTTTCTTGCAGATAACTAGATAACATCAATGCTAGAAAGTAGTAGGGTTTGCTCTTATTTTAGTGGATTGCCCTGTCAGTGTTAGTGGGAGTGTTCTTGCTGATTCCTTGATTAGGCTATTATTAGTTTTTTTGTGTTAATAGTTCCTTGATTAGGTTATTTACTTGATTGTCTGGTATTAATTTAGGGGGTTAATCTCTGCTCATATGGGTATCGATTGCTGATGAGACGGTATTTGGAGCTTTTTATTTCCTTTTGGGCTTTTTGATTGTCACTTTTGAATTGTTTATCTCTATGTGCCTGTGTGGGTGATTGATTTGTCCAGGTGCCAAGTCTTGAGGAATTATTTGACATTTTTAGACTTGGCTTGATCTAGGATACTCAATTTCTCAGGTGAAACTATGGTTGAGTCTGTCCATGTGTTGTGATATTAAGGATATTTTCATAATGACATCTGCTAGTTGGTGTTCATAAATGTGCTCTGCTAATCTTCTGCCTATTGGTTCTACATAGTGGCTGTTACAGTCCGTACACTGTAGATTATAAATGACTCCTGTTTTTTTACTTCTGGGGCTGCTGGGTCTTTGGATTTACTCAGGAGGGCTCTTTGTACTTCCCTGGAAGAGGTGCTAGCCAAGAGGTCATAGGCATAATGATGCTTTATTTCTTCCATCTCCAAGTAGATGCTGAGAATGTGTACATTTGCTACACAATGCAGCAAATGTTTCTTTAGGAATAAGACACAATTGTTGATTTTTTTAAAAAAAATATATAGTTATAATCCACTGCACATTTATGTAAGAATAATTAATTTTAGGTGCCATAACTCATGTATCTTTCTTGTTTCAGTTCTTAAAGTTGAACACTTCTGCTCTTGAAAGTTTGTTTAGCAATATTGTCAAAACTTCAGTGATAACTAGGGGTTGAAAACTACTTGATGGAACATAATCAAAATCTAAATCTGAAATCCAGATTCTTGGAATTTCAGTCTGTAGAGGAAACCTACAGCTGGGTGAAAAATAAAGTTGGCTGAAAATAGATTGAAGGGAAGAAAGAAGGATGTATGTATGTTCTTTCAGGTATTTTGGTATCAGGGCCTGAGTGGTTTTAGCCTCTCTTGATTCTGAGACATCTTAGGATTAATATTTATATTTGGGAAATGTTTCTGAATGATTGTCTTCCTTCTTTTTCAGTATTTGCATATGGTGCAACAGGAGCTGGTAAAACATATACCATGCTGGGATCAGAAAAGGAACCTGGTATCATGTACCTCACTATGAAGGAGCTGTATAAGAAAATAGAGGTTAAAAAGGAAGAGAAACTCTGTGAGGTGTTCATCTCCTATCAAGAGGTATTGTTCATCTCTAGGTATTTCTTCCAGAGAAATGTCACTCCATTTTGTTACATTTTCTGTCTTAATAAAATGGCAGTGTTCATGCCTTCTATAAAGTGGTATTCTAGTTTAACAAGTCTAGATATGCCCCAGTGGCATATATGCGCACATAACTATTGATTCAATGCAGGTTTTATTCAAAGGTGTTGCTTTTATTGGGGAAATGGTAGATGGGGAAATGTGTAGATGAATACTGCACTATCAGATATTCCAGTGTTGTATCTGATGCTGGTGGAAATAGTGACAGTATTGGAAATGTCAAGAATGCACTTTTTTTATTCAAAAACTGGAGGGCAGAGTGTTAGAATAGCATGCTGGCCTTTATATATGTCCTGAAGATGCTGCCAATTTGCAGAATCATTTTTTTTTCCTTCTGAGTTCATGCAATATAATAATGTGCATGATGTCAGGACCGTGAAAATATTTCACTTGCCATTTCTGCCACATTTTAATTGTTATGTCTTTAGGAGAGTTACCAGAATCATTCATTTAAAATTATTTAACTATGTATTTGGGATGATAAAATCTTTTATTTATTTATATACCTACAAACCATTTTTATGAAAATAAACCACATACTTTTTATGGCATAAATCTATCACTGGATAACGTAAAAAGATCTTCTGTTTATGTAGAATGATTTACTCCACCTTGCCCAACAAAAGTCAGAGCTGAGGGACCATCTGTAACAATAAGGCATACAGTACAAAAAGCCACAATATGTAGGAGTAATTGATGGAAACTAGGAGCCATCATCTTTTATGAATAGAAATCCTTCTACCAATACAAAGGGTAGCCTTTTTTTAAGAAGTTTGACAACTGAATTTTTTCTAAATACATCAATTTTTACTTACACACACACACACACATGTGTTTGCACCTCTCTGCACAGTTATAGCTACAATCCTAAGCAAATCCATGAGTAAATCCAATTGAAAGATTGCATTTTATACACATGCTAAAATTGGAAGCAGTCATTTTCAGTCAAAGCCTATTAGGGTTCATTGCCTATTTAAGGAAAAGGTTGAAAAACTAAAAATAAATTTGGCTGCCACGTTAATAGAATGCCCAATGAAAATACTCAGTTCTGGGTTTGCAGTGTCAATATATAAAAAGAAATTTGTTAGAATGTAGTTATTTGGGGATGTTGTACTTTTTCCTCAATAAGTAATCAGCTTTAGATTTTTAGGTGCCTGCCTGCACCTAAAGATGCTGCATTTTCCTCAGTGCTTAACTGTGTAGTTTCCCCAAACACTAATTACCTATTTTATTTTTCATGGGTTTAAGAAGCAGAGTAATTGACAAATTTCTGGTTCTTTGGATTGAAAAAAGATTGTGCCCTTGGCTTCTGATTAAAATCTGAACTTTGAGACATCCAAAGCAATCAGTTTTTGTCTTAAAAAAACAAAGATTGACTAATGACTTTTGCTTCTAGGTATATAATGAGCAGATTTATGACCTTTTGGAACCAAAGGGTCCACTAGCTATCCGGGAAGATCCAGAGAAAGGTATCTTGGTGCAAGGTCTTTCAGTTCATAAGGTAAGTGTGATATTTACACTTTATGAACTTCAAGGATAGCATGCATTTCATGAGTGAATAGTTATTTTCAATTATTCATATAATGTTGATATAGCTTCAGCCCTATATAAATTGCTATACAGACCACAGTGATTTGATGCTTCCTCAGAGAGCTTTATTCCACATTGTGGTTAAGGAAGGTCATGAAAAAAGGGCCAGATAAAATCAGATGGAAGTAAAGAAGTAGATAAGCAAAGCTGAAAGGAGGAGGGAAATAAGCAAAAGTTTGAAGAAGGGTTTTGTGAATAAGGATGGGCAGAGAAAAAAGAAGGAGTTAGGGTGTACCTAATGTTAATTTCCACAGAGAGAGTCAGCCAGAAAGTGTTGCTATAATTTTTTACTATGCCTCTTGCATGTGGAATTTGGTGCTAGATAATAAAGTCAATAGCCCAGTTCCTGCAGATTTTTTTTTTTCAGTTCTCATTGGCTAAGCTATTAGGTCTTCCTTTGAATAAGATTTTGATGCTCCTTAGACTTTATCCTTCCAAATGACAAGTTGCAGCAATATACAGCTTGCTTATTACATACAGCAAAATGGAATCAGAACCACTCTGAACACTTGTCATGTATTGGTCATGTAAGGAAGTCTATGGGCTATTTCCAAAAAGATCTGTGTATATCCTTTTGTGGAGGTAAATATTTAGGAAGCCTTTTTGTAGAGGTTGTAGCTGCAAAGAGTGTCTTACCAAATCTTTTTTCCCCTTCATCCCTTTAGCCAAAATCTGCTATGCAGGTTCTAGAGATGCTAAAGCAAGGAAATCTGAACCGTACACAGCACCCCACAGACATGAATGCCACTTCTTCACGATCTCATGCAATTTTTCGGGTAAGCACAGTAGGGTTCATCAGAAATGCTTAATAGCTTCTTATAAGACATTGTAATTAGAGAAAAAAATCTTCATTAGTATCATTAATCCATCAATCACATTTTCTCCTTCAAGAACATCATTAGATAAGATCTTCTCCGAGCATGTGAATTCTTGGAGGCTTCAAACTAGATATTATTAGAAGTAGAGTGCTGAATGAGATAAATTCTTAAACGTGTAGTTCTACTCCCTTCTTTTTCTATTGAAAGGGAGAAGATTTTTTTTTTATGTATACCCTTTACTTATTTTATGGGACTCAGTATTTGATTAGCCAAAGGTAGGAAAGTGAATATCTACTTTCCTTTGAACTAATGACAAAGGTAATTACATTGATTGGTTGTGCTTGAAAATGATGGAGCACCTCTGAATTTTTTATAGTGCCTTTTTGCTGAAGCAGAAGCACATATTTTTGGTGATCCACTTCCTCTTTCCAAAAAGGTTAGCTTTAAAGTACACAAATATGAGAAATACATGTCATTACCTAGTGTTTTACTGATATATTGGCGTGGTCCCTGAATGGAAAATAGCAAACATAGAACAAACCACAAAATCCACAGTCAGGCAGTGTTTTTATTGCTAGCAATGAACACATCCATTACATAGAGAATAATTTTTCAGGTTTTGCAGAACTGAATAGTACAAAATATATAAGAGTGAAGAAAAGAGGAAAGACAAATCAGAACAAAAATTCTGCCTAGCCAGCCTATGGGGGTGACAGATGTCACTGCCAGATCACTGCTTAACATTTATAGAAGGAAAGAGGAAGGACAAATCAACAAAAATGAGGAAAGATGTTATAGTATCTTCGATTAATGATTCAGTCCAATTTTCTTTTTTTTTTTTTTTTTTTTTTTCAATATAGAATTTTATTGTTTTTATCATAAACAAAAAAATACATCACAAGTATTACACAATGATTTATCCCATCCCCCTACCCCCCAGACTTCCCAAACCAAACCTAGGCTAACATTCAACTACAAGTAAACAAATATTAATATCTCTAACTCCAAACTCTAAACTTAAGCAA
>NW_015386614.1:123677-125744 GCF_001527695.2 Protobothrops mucrosquamatus | reverse complement strand
AGGAGTTCTCGCCTACATCGTCCATATAGGACGACTCGGGAACTCAACTCCTACCCCGGGCAGCTCACCGATCCCCTTATGCCCAGGGGAAAGGTATCAAGCCGTTTGACAGCAGATGCTAGCTGTCAAACCGGCTTTTACGCAAAACAGGCGGGAGGCAGCAAACAGCTGCGACCAGCGAAATCGCCTGCCACCGGAACTCAGTCCAATTTTCTTGAGACTTGTCTGTTCTTTAGACAACCCAGTATCTGGTATCTATACCAAACTCTGCAATTTTTTGCAGATCTGTGTGAAGCAGCAAAATCTTGTGGCGGGCATAGATCAGGATCAGCTAGTGGCAAAGATGAGCCTGGTTGATTTGGCTGGCTCTGAACGTGCCTCTGCTGCCAATACCAAAGGAGAACGACTCCGTGAGGGTGCCAACATCAACCGATCCCTACTGGCTCTCATTAATGTTATTAATGGGCTGGCAGATGCCAAGGTAAATTATCTCTTACTCCTCAGCTACTGCTATTTTGTCTGACTACATTTAGAGTATAGGGATTTCTTTGCTCTGTATTTTTAATTCTAATTTTACACCTAATTATTCTCTGTCAAATCAGATCAAACCTTTATTATGGCCTTTAAGCCAGCTATAAGATGGAGAAGAATGGGATAATGAAATAGTGGAGCTCTGATCACAACATTACAGCCATTTTAACTTTTTAACTATGCCCTGGAATCACGTCTGACAGCGAGATACATTGAAAAAGCATCTCTGTTTGCCATATTTCCTCCATATATATATCCTTCCGATGTTTCCATTATTACATTATAAATGTGCAACAGCTATATTCTTTAAGGAATGCATATGATCCACTTTTATGAAACAATGTTACTAAACTAACATCTGTAATCCTTGATAGTTTCTTGTCCTATAAATCAATAAAGATAGGGCAAGAATCTTAAGCTTCAACTCTGGGAAGGATTTTTCTTTTCCAGAATGACAGATGATACTGTAATCCTATAATGGCATGGAAGAGCCAGTTTGATGTATTGATTAAGATGCTCCCCTAGAAATCAGAGTTCTAATTCTGGCTTAAACATGAAAGCTGGGTGGGTGACTCTGGGCCTATCACTCTTTCTCAGCCCAAAACTCACAGGATTGTTGTGAGGAAAATACAAAAAAGAAGGATTGTTTGTTCACCACCAATAATAAAGGCAGGATTAACTCTAATAAATAAATAGGGTTCTAAAATAAACAGCACTGTGCATATTTCAGATATACAATTCATTGTATTCATTGGCCTTAGACACAATAGGAATAGTAGTTGTAATGGCAGAAGAATTATATGAAAGAGTTGTTTCTTATAGAATCTAAATCCTCCATTAATTTTGTTGATCCATAGAGTAAAAAAGCCCACATTCCATATCGGGACAGCAAGCTAACGCACCTCCTAAAAGATTCTGTTGGTGGAAACTGTTGGACAATCATGATTGCAGCTATTAGCCCTTCCATACTTTCCTATGAGGACACATACAACACACTCAAGTATGCAAACCGGGCTAAAGAAATCAAACTTTTAGTAGGTACCAAAAATTGCATTTGTAGCTTAATAATTTGCTTGAAAATTATTTTTTTATTTTTGCCTCTGGATAAATCTCTTAGCCATGTTATTATGCCCTAAAGGTGTATCTACTTTGAGTTCTTGAAAACCTCAGAATAATATAAATCTTCAACTTATGGACCTCAGGAAATATTAGTTAATATTTCCCATAATTCTACAATTCTAGGTTTAAAAAAACCTTTAGGAATGTGTCTAAACATTTCCTCTCTGTAGCTCCCAGTACTGGTAGTCCTCGACTTATGACAGTTCATTTAGTGACCATTTATTTATTTATTTATTTATTTATTTATTTATAATTTAATTTATACCCCGCCCTTCTCCTCATGGGACTCAGGGCGGCTAACAGCCTCATAAAAACTACAATACAAATACAATAATTAAAAGCCGAATTAAAAAGAAATATTTAAACAGGCCGATCAATTAAAATTACCCTTAAAAATCCCCTGAAACTTTAAAATCA